>NC_134983.1:14545454-14848484 GCF_050947335.1 Megachile rotundata
TTTCTAATTGGCCCCTGGCCCGTTTTAATTAGTCGCGAAATCGCTGGAATTAGAGAAAGGATGTCGATTGCAAACGTTCGAGTAATTAGCTGGGATACAGGTATAAAATCCTCGAAATATAATGCGAAAAGACCTAGGCTGTACGAAACTTACTAATTTTTATTTTAGCAGAAATATTCTTACAGTTTTTTATGTTAGAAAAATGTTCTTACATTTTCAATTTTTTTAATCTATAGATTTCAATGGTTAAAATTTCTAAATTCTGTAATTATCAAATTTCTAAATAGTTCAGTTTCAAAATTTATAAATATTCTATCCACTAGATTCGAATATCCCTAGTTTTCCAAACGATCCTGTAGCAAAATGTTACTACTTTTAAAAATCCCTGGATTCTTAAATTCTTGCATTCCGAAATCCCTATATCACCAAATCCGATTTCTAAACACCTACATTAAAAAATCCCTAGATTCTAAAATTCGTGTATTCAAAAATCCCTAGGTCACCAAATCTCTAGATTTCCAAACACTCAAATTAAAAAATTCCTAGATTCTCAATTTTCTATATTCCAAAATCCTGAAATCACTAAATCCCCAAATTTTTCTATAACCATATTTCAAAATCCCTAGATTCTCATTTGTTCAGATTCCAAAATCCCTAGACCACTGAATCCCTAGATTTCCGAATCTCGAAGTTTCTAAATTCCTAGACTCAGAAGTTCCTAGCCATCTAAATTAAAAATTTTTAGATCTCCAAATCCCTAGATAGAAATATTCATATATTAAAAACCTCTCGATTGAGAAGTCCCTAAATTCCCAAATCTCTAGATTTCTCCATTGCTACGTTAAAAAATTCCTAGATCACAAAATGTGTCACTAATTGCAAAATTTATAAGACTTTGATTTCTCAAATATTCAGATTGCAAAATCCCTAAATATGCAAGTCAATATTCAAATTTTCCCAGATTCAAACTTTTGCGTCTTTAAACTTCCAAATTTTTTAAACCCATTTCGTGCAACTTAGAATGGTTCTATTAATAAAAATAATGGGTCGTGAACTGTCCCAGATAAAAGTTCTATTTTAATTTGGGCAATGATAGCAAAAGTTCAATTTTGTAGAATTTTATGGTGATCAGGAGCGATTGATTTTCAGTTTGACGAGGGTAAAATTCGTCCATGACCAGGGAAAATGGAGTATACGGAATGACCCAATTTGATCTATAAATGGATTTGTTTCAGAGCGTTCGTTTAATTGAAAACGATTGATCGCGCGGGATTCGTTATATGATAGTTAATTGATTAATTGGTTAATAAAATTACTACGTTACACACGTGAATATGATATTACAGACGTAGACAGAATTTTAATCGTTGTCGAATATTCAGTGGAACATCGCTCCAGATATTTCGGAATCTCGAATCCTTTATCGACATCAGAGAAGCTTCCTAATTTTAATTTTAACGGTTGTATCCGCACGTCCTCTTGAAACTTTTATTCAAAGTTAAATCGATAAACTTCCGTTCTGCGAACACGTCAGCAGCGAAACGTTCAAATAGCCAAGAAAAAAGGAGGAACTCTGCTCTGAAAATATGCGCGGACGTTCGACGAAAAACATGATACATTTCGTTCTAGGTATTTCGCTATTCTGGATTTAAAATTTCTTTAAACTTTGGAGTTTGAAAATTTACTAATTTTTAGATTTGCAATTTTAGGTATTTTTTAGTTTTTAAATTCATATTAGAAATTTTGGGATTAGGTCAAATTGTTTAAAATTTAATTAATTTAGAAATTTGTAAATTCTCCAATCATTTTCAGTAATTTTGACGTTAACGATAGATGAATTTTTCACCATAATTTCTTCCCTCGCAACAAATTTATTCGAATATTCACATGTACGCACATGGCCCCCTGGTTCGGTTTCCCTACGATTCGGTACGCCAGTTAGCCGTGTCGAACAAATTGAAATCGCCGAGTGGAAAGCGCGTCTGGATCGCAATTAACGCGATGAACAACGAACGGGCCGGTCTGCGAATTCCACGCTTAATCGTTCGTTGTGGCGATCGTCGTTCAAGGATGATCGAACCGCTCCTCGAACACCGTCCGTCCCTTTTTTTCCCCTTCGCCTTTTAATCGCGACGAGCGTTCTCCGCCTCAAGGACAATTGTTCTTCCCGGCTTTGAGACTTGCTCGAAAACCGAACGGCTCTCGAGACTTTTGAAAAGCCCCGTGTCGCTTCGAGCTCTCGCGAGAGAACCGAGTTCGCGTCTTACCATCAAAGCGAAGAGCTTCGATACAAAAGGGTAGCCAGTCACCACCGTTGCTTTGTCAGAAACTTTTTACCGGAATTTTATTCTACTCGTGTTACCGTAAGCGAGCTATTTAAGCTCTATCTTTCTACTCGTTGCTAGTAGGATAAAATGTATCTCTGCCAGATTGTTATTTGTTAATCAAATATAACAGTTTGTGACTCGATTGCTTTGTGTAAGATGTCTATGTGGATCACTTTGTCTAACATGTCTATGTGGACTACTTTGTCTAACATGTCTATGTGGACTACTTTGTTTAACATGTCTATGTGGACTATTTTGTCTAACATGTCTATGTGGATCATTTTGTCTAATATGTCTATGTGGATCATTTTGTCTTACATGTCTATATAGACTATTTTATCTAACACGTCTATGTGGATCATTTTGTCTAATATGTCTATGTGGATCATTTAGTCTAACATGTCTATGTGGATCATTTAGTCTAACATGTCTATGTGAACCACTTTGTCTAACATGTCTATGTGGATCATTTTGTCTTACATGTCTATGTGGATCATTTAGTCTAACATGTCTATTTGGACCACTTTGTCTAACATGTCTATGTGGACTATTTTGTCCAACATGTCTATTTGGACCACTTTGTCTAACATGTCTATGTGGACTATTTTGTCTAACATGTCTATGTGGATCATTTAGTCTAACATGTCTATTTGGACCACTTTGTCTAACATGTCTATGTGGACTATTTTGTCTAACATGTCTACGTGGACCACCTTGTCTAACATGTCTATTAGAACATTAGAGTATTATAGTGTTAGGATATTGAAGTCTTAGAGCATTTGAGTGTTAGATGATTGAGGTATTAAATTCTTAAAATATTAAACTATTAGGTTTTTAAAGACTTATAGCCATTAATCTATTAGGGTATTGAAGTATTAAAACATTAGAGTATTCATGATTAATTATTTTTCTCAAACTGTTCAGCGATTGTCAGAAGAAAAATAATTGATTTCACATCCTGAAATAGTTGGAGAATTTTCCAAACATCGACTGATTTCTCGCAAAAAGCAGCGTGCCTCGAACAGGTATGACACGAAAAAATCGATGCGAGAAAATTATTTACAACTAAAGCTCGACGCTGGTGAAAAGCTCGTAAGTCATAGGGAGTCTCGCATAAACTGCCGGAAGCGATGCGAGGGATGGTCGTAGTTTCTCTCGGAACGAGATCGTCTGGTCGTCGCTGCTGAAAACAGCCGGAACGATGAGAAAAGCGGAAAAAAGAGGAGCGGGCGGGCAAAGAACAGGACGGCCATAGAAGACAGGAGGAGGGCGGATGAAAAAGGAAGAGGAACGAAGGAAATACGTTCAAATGGAGCATTTACATCGCGGCGATTCCAGATTCTATTCCGACGGGGAGAAAGACAGAGCACGAATACATTACGGAACTCGATATCGACCGATCGAACGAATCGAAGAAAGCCGACGGTGCTCGGCTACGTCGAGTAACGCTGGAATTTATGAAAACTTGTGTATCTCTCGTCGTCGAATAATTATCCTCCGCCTCCGAGACTACGCTGAATTCCGCGCGATATTTTTCGTTTAACGAAGCGAGCTTCGTCGGGGCTTTTCTCGCTCGGAAATCCTTGAACTCGTCGTTAAATTTTAGATTACAACGATATAACATCCGACGAACGTTCTACTCGTAATAACTGTTACCATTTATCATCCGACGATTGTTAACTGTCTCGGTTTATCGCGCGATATTATACGCAACGTTTTATTCCAATAGTGCAATACTATGCTTGTAATGTCACTCTCTTTGACAACAATTAATATAAGTGCAACGTTAGGCATATACTTTGTTTATCACTTGGTATATCGTAATAAATGAAGCATGGAATTGGGGATCATTAAGAAAGCACAAGAGCAAAAATATTGGAAAGTTACATGCAATATGTTTACTTCTTTATTAGTCTTCAAAAACCTAATAGTTTAATGTTCTAAGACTTCAATACCTCAATCATCTAATACTCTAATACTCTAAGACTTCAATATCCTAACACTATAATGATTTAACGCTCTAAGACTTCAATACTCTAGTACCCTAACAACCTAATGCTGTAAATCTTCAATACCCAATACCCTAATACTCTAACGCCCTAAGACTTCAATACCCAATACTCTAACACTCTAATATCGAAATTAATTGAATACCAGTAGAATTTGAATTATACAAGTATCCAGAGTATCTGAGTATCCAGCAGAGCTTGAATTTAACATCAGAGCTTAAACGTGAACATCAGCATAACTCTAAAATTTGTATACTTAAAATTCTGCAAGTATCCATATCCTCGAACCACAGTAAAACTGAAAGTTCAAATATTTAAAGAAAGATTTCACGTTTGAAATAATTTGAAGAACTCCAATCATATATCTGCAGTTGTAAATATGAAGGAGAGCAAACGATGGAAACCGGAATAGGCTGGTGTTGTTCCGGAATGCCCAGTAACGGATGTTCACCGCAAAACGACCATCGCGGAACGAGAAACTCGCCGGTTATTTGATCGAATGTCGCGCTTGCCAAGATTGCAAGGTTAAACTTACTGGACACTATAAAGACGCGACCTTAACCTCGTGAACCTGTGGTTACGCTCGTTTTGGCAGCCGTCGTGCAAAAAACGTCGCTCGAAACGCGATATAAAACGTCGTGGAGGAAATTACACGGTCGACGCGACACCGTATTTTCCGCCATTTCGATGCTACGTTTTGCTTGTTGAACAGCCGGTTTACGGCGATTCGTATGGGTCAGAGATTCTTAAATCACCGTCGGAGAGGCGAAATTGGCTGGAGTTTTCCCTGGATCGGATTAAAGCGACCGAGAATCGGAGACAGAAAGAGCCTTCATTGATTGCATTGATAGGGCGACTGTTAACCACTCGAGGAATTTAGGTCGTCGACGACTTTGCATTCTTTTGCCTCGTACTTCGGACTATGGGCAAATTACATCGTGCGCTCTACCGATTTTCTTGCGACTCAACGTTCAAATTAATTAGCTGGAATTCGTTATTACAAATTTTAGAATCAAATAAGTCTCAGATTAATTACTATTTAACACTAAACCTACCGACATATAATGTGTACTTAATTTGAAATTAAAAATGAAGTTAAAAAATGAATAAACAAACAACGAAACATAAATTAGTATACACATTTATTTTTTATCGTGATGAAAATCAATGGTGATTTCAAGGAATGTACTTTGAGAAAACGTGCATTTTAATATAAGAAGTTTGGTAGCTTTAGTATTAAAGTTACTGATAATCGAAATTATTGTTCGATTATTGATCATGATAGACAATAATCAATAACTAAAATTGTCATGCAATTTGATGATCATTCAGCTTGATAATCATCATAATCAATAATCAATAACTAAAATTGTCATTCAATTTGATAATCATTATAATCAATAACCAATAATTAAAATGATCATTCAATTTGATGATCATTCAGTTTAATAATCATCATAATCAATAACCAATAATTAAAATGATCATTCAATTTGATGATCATTCAGTTTGATAATTATGATAATCAATAGCCAATAATTAAAATGATCATTCAATTTGATGATCATTCAGTTTGATAATCATCATAATCAATAGCCAATAATTAAAATGATCATTCAATTTGATGATCATTCAGCTTGATAATCATCATAATCAATAACCAATAATTAAAATGATCATTCAATTTTATGATCATTCAGCTTGATAATTATCATAATCAATAGCCAATAATTAAAATGATCATTCAATTTGATGATCATTCAACTTGATAATCATCATAATCAATAACCAATAATTAAAATGATCATTCAACTCATTCAATTGATTTAATTGAAGTACTAAGACATTAGAGTATTGGAATATCAGAATGTTAAAATATCAGAATTTTACTGACGCATTTTATTTAATCTTACAATGTGAACAACTCTGAATTGAATTTCGAATCCAAATTCTATTGACGTATAATTTATCTGAATAATTTGTCACTCTAAATAAATTGAAGTCCAAAATAGTATTATAATACACATTTCCTATAAATCTGAACACCACGACCAAAACCAGAGCCTAGAAATTAGAATTAAAAACAGCGGGGACAAAATCGGGGAATGCTGGTTGTCTCTCGTGTTCTGTACGAGCTATGTTTGTATTTTCCTTCGTTCCATAGTAGAGAGAGCATGGTCAAAAACAAATTCGTGGAACAATCGGATGGTGGTTGTACTACGAGGTACTGGAAACTGTAAACAATGACCACTTGGTATCAGCCCTTTGATTCAAAGTCACCGTTAACTGTGTGCGGAACAAACAGCTTAAAAGTTGTTTCTAGCCTTTGATTGTCGATAAATTCCTCTGTGATAAAAGATTTCGTCGAAAATCGATTATCGTCGACTGCGAAGAGAAAATTGAAAATTAATTTGGGGTTCTGGCAGAAATACGGACGTTTAAAAAGGTCATGAAGCAACGATGTAACGCGGGTGGCATTCGAAGCGTAACTAAGTTTAGCATGTTGGCATCTGTCAGTTTTAACGAGTACAGCGTGAAACCGGTATCCGGATGAATAATAAGGAAACTCGATTTCCGCGGTAGTTGGATCGGAGTTAATGTCGTTGCTGGTGATTAGAAGAACGGTCGACGCTGCGAATCGACATTATTTCGAGAATTGGCCGTCGGCCAGCCCTGTTCCTGCGGATCGGTATTTTAATAAGCCCGTCGTTCCCGATTTCCTCGTTGCCCCGTTTCCGCCCGCAAATCCCGTCGACGCGAAAAGAAAGAGCGAACGCGTGAAAAGGAGTCGCATCGGATATAGGGCCTTTTATTAAGCGTCGTAAATCAGCCTCGAATTAAGTCGTAAGAACGCTGGATCGTTGATACTCTCCTCCTGGAACGAGTTTCGATTGTAATTTGTGCGCGTACGACGGGACAGCGTTTATTAGCCGACAGCTTTACGACTGTGCAAAGATAATACGACGGTATCGAGGAAACGTGCGAGGAATATTACGAACGGTCAAATATTTAGAAAGCAATTAACTATACTTTAAAGGTGCGCGGCACGCGATGACACGACGGAGAATGAGAATCGAATGACTTCGCAACGACTTAATGAATTAATGTCCCACGCGAGTAGATTGATTGTCGATAGATTCGATGACAGACAGAGGATGGTAATGCCGAAGATCGTGTCGAGATTGTGTCGAGGATCGCTAGACAAACGATGCATTGAACTCAAAACTCTCGTTATGTACATAACATATAGCGTGTATGTGTATGAGATGTAGATACGCATTTTGAAGTCATGTATCTTTACATGTATCTCTATTTCTTTATCTTTCTATATCTCTATATTTTTATATTGCTATACTCTTTAATCTTTTATATTCTAAATATTTGGAACTTTAGATCACAAAATTTGTAGTTATTGTTAGATTCTTATACGTCCTTATATTTGTAGATCGCTATATCCTATATCCAAGTTTCCCTAGATTAGGATATCCCTTGATAACGATGTCTCCAGATTTTAATATCCCCAGTTCATAACATAATTATATCCAAGCGTCCCTAGATTCGGATATCTCTGAATCACTACGTCCACATGTTCTAATATCCCTAGAATGAAATATTCTCAAATTCCAATATTCCTAGATCCCAATATTCCCATATATCCCTAGACCCCAATATCTCTGGATCACCAAATATTCCTAGATCACCAACTATCTTTAAATCTAAAAATATCCCTAGATCACAAAATATCCCTAAACCGCGAAATGTCCATAGATCACCGAATATCCATAGAGCCCCAAATATTCCTAGATCCCAAAATATCCTTAGACTCTCAAATATCCCTAGATCCCCAAATATCTCTAAGTCCTCAAATATTCCTAGATTCACCAATATCCTCAGATCCTCAAATATCCTTAGACCCCCAAATATTATTCAACTCGTATATAATTAAATCTATTATCCCTAGATGAAACGTCCCCTGTATCCATAGAAGCAAATATCCCTAGACGAAGATACCCTTATATCCCGATATCCTTGATCAGCGTTAAAAGGGATAAATGTAGCACGGAAGCTTCCCCCTTTCGGACTGAGTTACACAATGGTGTCCATGTACTCGTAGAAGCAAAGTAGAGGCGGCTAATAACGCGTAGAATAAGCGCGGTGTATTACGGCGAGCACTTTGCCGGCGAACGTTTATTAATATTGGAAAATATCCATCTCGAAGATCGTGACGATCGGGGTTGGCCATAAATTTGAAGCACGGCGAAACTGCCTGCTGCAGCCACGCGGCCCTAGCTTTCTACGCTCCAACGTATAAACCGGAACTCGATAGTCTGCGATGCCGAAATATCGGATATTCTCCGCGCCTTTCAATCGATAGCCTGAATAAAATTACTCGTGAGCTTCATCGTCTAATTTAACAACGACCCACTCGGAACTGATTTTTATCGGGCAAACAGCCCTCCGCCGAGGTAATTTGCATAGTGCTTCACGTAACGTGCGGATATAAACGAAGCATTTGGTCATTTCTTTTTTAACGTATTCCTTCGTTTCGTTTGTACTCGACTATCGTGACTGTGCTTTTTTGAGACGGTTAGCCAGCCGCGAGTTCTCTTTACGGGAGTTCTTAATTACGGAATTTATTCAGACGCTTTTCTTGGAGTGTTGGCTTTTATCGAGGTGAGGAACGTGTTTTATATTGTATGCGTTATATGCTGCTGCGTTTGAGATACAAGAAGTGATATCACGGTTGCAGTAAACTTGAAGGAACAGTAAGAGAAAATTAATACAAAGGTGTAGCATCAATAATTAAGGAAATATGAAGATATGTAAATGTTTCTATGGAAAAAAATATGAAAGGAAATGATTTTCAACTAACAACAGAATCGTTCAAAAACTTACTACACAACTTTTGCTACCCCATTTACTTCAACGCCAGTCAATAATTTAATATACCTTGAAATCAGATGAGCAAGAATTAAATATCCTCCACAAATAATGAGTATCCACAGAAACGTCTACATATACCTGACTTTTGCAGCAGATTTATGTGAAACATTTCGATGAAAATCGAGTGGTTTCCTTGTTATCGCGTCGATTTTATCCGATCGTTTCGTAAATGATCGATCGATCGAGCTTCCGATTCGCGAGCACAGCGACGATCTGTCAGCGAAGCCGTCGACGAATTGCTTGTCCCCAAAGCTAATAATCGAAAACGACTACCGCCCACATTACAAATTCCACGAGGGCATAACAGCCGTCCCGCGTTGCTTACACGACGCAACGCGGAGCGGCGCGGCGCGGAGCGTCGTTAGGCGCGTTTATCGAAGCGGAAAACCCGTCGATCAAACGCGTATCCTCGTGTACGCGGATGTGTGCTCGTGTGTGTATCCCATGCGAGCGGTTGTTTCTACCGTGTACACTCGACTGCAACATTGGCTTCCTTTCGGTAACGAGACACGTGCAAACTTCAGAATTTTTCCGTTCGTCAATTTTCGTATTTACATATTTACAAATTTTTTTTCCGAATTTTTATTATTTCAAATTTATAAATTTTCGAGGTGCGACAATGGAAAATTCTTAGATATTCTTGTTATAGAAAGTTGTTAATTTTTATCTTCATAGATATGTCATTTCCTAAGTGTATAAATTTCTAAATCCATAGGTTTGGTAAGAGGGCATCTTTCTGTATGAAAAAGAACCAATAAACTAAATGACTCCATAGGTCACTAGGTTGAATAACTTTCAGTTCAGTATATCTTCAAATCTGTAGATTTTTAGACATCAAGTTTGTAGATCAATAAATTCTCATGACCGAAAAGTTCCTAGACTCAACAACTCACTCTTTGTTACAAGAACAAACTCTTAGATAAGAAACTTCCCTCGGTTCCTAGATCCCCAGTTTCCTATATTAAAAAATCCCTTAATCTGATATTTGAAGATTCCCAAATCCCAATAAATTCTTACAATAAAAAAGTCCATGCATTGAAAAATTCACTCTTTGTTACAAGAACAAATCCTCAGATAAGAAATTTCTTTAGGTTCCTAGATCCCCTTAGATTTATCTATTCTGAAATTGGCAAATATGAAAGAGTCCTAAAAAAAATGAATGAGCGATAAAAATGGAGCGATAGAATTGTTCAGCGTCGTCTGCAAAAATTTTTCGTAGGAAAGTTCAATTTGCCGTTGACTGTACAGGCGGATCGAGCACAGCAGCGACCCGAACACGCCACAGCACGGTGAAAACGGGCTGCCAGCAGCGAATTCAAACTGCAACGCGTCACGCGCCGGATAGGAGTAGGAAATGTTTGTCCGCCGATCTACAGATTGCGTGAGAGAGTTTATTGCGTAGCGTGGCAGAGAAGCAGAATCGATAACACGATTCAACCGCGTTTATACTGCAGACTGATAATTGTTCTTGACGCTCTGCGCCCGATAAATTATTCTTTATTTTACACCATCACTACCACGTTAAAATCTAATTTTCAGACTTATTGAATTCACCCCTTATGACTTGATTTTCAAAATCATTATATGATTTTCTCAAATGAATGTGTCAGACAGGGTGACTTAATTATTGTTGTAACATTAAGACAGGTAAAGAATGTTCAAATGTTAGGGATGTTTTTTATATGGTAGAGGATCATTGGTGGAGTAGGAATTGAAATTAAACGAAATTGAATTGCAGTGAAAATGTGAGTCAGATTCGTCACATGTCAACAATTACATACGTCACGCGTGAAAGACAATAAAGCAAGGGTTAACGTACAATTGAAATAAAGATCTGTTGCTGCAGACAGTTTTAAGAGACCTGAAACACGTTTCGTTTCGCTGAAAACACGAAATTCAGAAGATGAAATATTTTTAGTCGAGCAAAGTCGACGAACCGACGCCGTTCTCGGCGCCCAAATAACCAATGACGTCAGGGGTCTTCTGGACGATCGCTTTTGTGTCTTTCGCGCGCAAAGAATCAACTGGAACTATTTACCTTCTTTAGAGTCTTCCACCGTGGCAGCTTCAAGCTCAACTTCGACGTAGAGAGTATTTTTGCGAGCAAATATACTCCTATGTACACGGAGTCCTCTTTATAATCCGTAGTCGCTCACTGTTTGTCTATCAAACAATAGAGACCTATTAAAAATCACAATTTTAAATCGTGAAAGGATATTTCACAATTTTACTTATATTTTGACGGAATGGTATTAGTTGTTTTGAAGTCAGCCATTTTGTGTTAGGAACACTGATGACACGTTCACACAGTCATTTTGATCAAACTTGCAGCTTTACTTTGATATATCATGAGCGCCATTTTGTGGTGCTTTATTTGATCGAATCGTATTGGACATCGTAGGCGTTGAAATTGGTCATTGTTTATAAATATAAAATTGTAGGTGAACATTTTGTATTGAAAATATTAATGAAGTACTTATACAGTCATTTTTATATTGAACATCAAATTTTAATATAATGTGTAAGTGTTATTTTAAAGTGAATTTCTGTGATCAAATCATACCAGGTTCTTTGTATCACAAAATGTGTTATCATTTACTGCCACAAGGAGTCATCCATTTTGTACCACAAATATTGACAGAACATTTATTAATATTATCATGAGATAAGCTTTAAAAAGTTACCTCATAAACGTCATTTTGTACAACTTTCAAGTCGTCAAATTATGTCAGGTTATATTTTAAAGTCAGCTTGATATATGAATAACGTTTCACATTAATTGTCGATCAACTAAATATCTTTGAAAGCATGGAATTTGCTCGTGAGTTTAGCAACGGTCCCTGTTCAGCTTACATATCATAAAATTAGAATAAAATCGTGTTAACAAACTTTTGAACATGCTTTAGAACTCGCTGGCCTCGATTAACAAGGAAGAAAATTTGCTCCGTCATATCGTAGAAGCACGTGCACACTTTACCTCGAGTTGAATGAGACGCACAGATATATGCATACCGTGATACGTTTAATGAATTATTCATGAAGATCAAGTTACGGTACTCGAAAATTCTAAGGTCTAACGAGTATCTGAGATCTTTAAGAAACAAGAATTTTGAGGGATATATGTTTTCAATTAACCCAGTAACGGCCGTGGGCGATATTATCCGTGACGAAATCGGCTCGTGTCGTGAGAGACGAAAATTTCAATTTATAAACGGGATACTTACACGCCAGTTTGTATTTTCACGACTTTCGTTAAAAATACTGTACATAACATTATAGCGGCGGTACATGTAACATAACGATACAGAAGACTATATCGCGATTGATATGTTAATATGTGAGGACGCTCATATGTTCACATGTGAGGACATTAAGTTAATATATGTATTGGGATATTGATATGTTAGGCCGTTAATATGTTGGGAAATTGAGATGTTAGGAAGTTAATAGGTATACGCATATGTTAGGATGTTCATATGTTCATGTGTGAGGACGTTCATATGTTCATATGTGAGGGCATTAAGACGTTAATATGTATATTGGGATATTAATATGTTAGGATGTCAATAGGTTGGGAAATTAATATGTTAGGACGTTAATATGTTCATATGTTAGGATATTAATATGTTCATATGTTAAGACCTTAATATGTTAGGATATTAATATGTTCATATGTTAAGACGTTAATATGTTGAGATATGAATATGTTCATATATTACAACGTTAATATGTTCAGACATGAATATGTGCATATGTTATAACGTCAGTATGTTCAGATATTAATATGTTCGTATGTTAAGACGTTACATATGTTGAGACATTAATATATTCATATGTTAAGACGTTACATATGTTGAGACATTAATATGTTCATATGTTAAGACGTTACATATGTTGAGACACTAATATGTTCGTATGTGAAGACGTTACATATGTTGAGGCATTAATATGTTCATATGTTAAGACGTTACATATGTTGAGGCATTAATATGTTCATATGTTAAGACGTTACATATGTTGAGGCATTAATATGTTCATATGTGAAGACGTTACATATGTTGAGGCATTAATATGTTCATATGTTAAGACGTTACATATGTTGAGATATTAATATATTCATATGTTAAGACGTTAATATGATGATATATTAATATGTTCATATGTGAAAACGTTACATATGTTGAGATATTAATATGTTCATATGTTAAGACGTTAATATGATGAGACTCATAAGTTGAGACGTTAATATGTGAAGACATTAATATGTTAATACATCAATACATTAATATGTCACACTACATAAAATCGCATACAATTCAATCATCCAACGACCACCAATGGTGTCCATGAAAAATCCACCCCATTTTCCATCACCAATTTCACAATACCACGAAACCACGTTTTTGTAATATCGAAAAGTGTTCGCCCACCGGTGGTTCATTCTCAAGATGGAGGCACGTTGTTCCGCACCATAAAGCGGAAACGGCGCACAAAAAAGCGCGGGAAGGTTGAAAGAGGGGCGTCAACATGAAATGTTTGAAATCAATGAACGGCCGCCGGAAAAGTTGGTGGACAAGCAGGAGGTGGAAACGTCGAACGGCGTACAAAGCGGCAGGAGAATTTTACGCGGCCCTCTCGATACGTTTTGCCCGACCGTTTTATTTTTCGTCGGTTTCCTTTGCCCGTTTCACGTGCCTCGCCATCGCGTTTTAACGTCGAAACAATCACCAGCGTTTATTTCTTTTTTTCTCTCGTTCTTTCTGTTCGATCGCCGATTTTATCGAGCTGTCTACAGGGGAAAAATGACTTTTGCCCATTTTGGTAATTGCGATCGATCGTGAAAGGATTGCGATCACAATCGAAAGGGTAACTTGCGATTTTTGGTTAGGATGCTTTTATTAATGGTACGTTCGATGCAACGTTTCATTAAATGATAAATCACACAGGATCATTAAAAGATCCTAAAAATCAACTCCTCAGATTTGTTCGTGTTTTTATATACCTGTGCGTCAGTCTGGTTTTTCCATTCTCATCAGTTCATGCTTTATCGTCTTAATTACATGTTGCAATCAACGATGGTGATCAGTTATAAGACTCGTTAATACAATTACCTGGTGCTCAGCGAATTATGCGGTATTTAATTATTTACAACGTTAGATCGTTGACTTATCGGTAGGTCGTTACTTACCTACGTACTTGTTCATGAAAGTTCAGAAATTATATACGAGAGTTACGTGAAACATATTTTGTCAAAACCGAAAAGATCAAAGAGGTTAAAGCATGACCGAATATACGCAAACTTTTGGAGTTTAAATTCGATGGAATATAAAAAAAAACTCGGTAGAGAATTTCTAGGAAAGCACTTGTACCAAACAACGAGCAATGAATCATTCAATAAACGGATAACCGTGAAACACCAGTTTCCTATTCAGTTTCCAATTCGGATGCTCGAGGCGTTCGAGTTCCGCATCGGAGCGGAATATCGAATTTCGATTAAGGAATCGAGTTGTTCGATCCGGAAAATACAGGCTGTTAGACAATTTTCGGTGATCGAACCAGTTTCTTATGATCCCGGTAAATTCGATCAAACTCGGGACGCGAAATCATCAAAACGTTTATTGACTAGGCCCGCAGCATCCTCGCCTATTTCGCGGTCTATCACGGGGGAAGTTTCGCGTAAGAAAGTTGGTAATGCTGGCAGGGTGGCAAGTTTAATACCAACCATAAACGTATTATCGTACCGTGGCTCATAGCTGCACGGCTATCGCGGTAATAACGGCAACTTGCTCGAAGATAAATTACACCGCTACGTCTTAACGGAACAGAATTTATGCGAATACTTAAATTACTCTGATTTCTCCTACCTTCAAACAATTTTCGTTACTGTTCGAACGCCTTTTATTGAACTTCACCGACGTTTTCTGCTCTTCGTTCGTTGGTTACGCGGTCGATTATTTTATTACAAATTAATAGGAATGGATATTGGGCGACGTTCAACATTTTTATGTCATCTACAATTTTAAAACTTTTGGAAATCAGAAATAAATCTTTCGGCTTTCAAATTTTTTAACATTTCAAGTTTCAAGTTTTAAAATCAAATTCAGAATTTTAAAATCTTCTAGTCTTTCGTCTTCGAATTTTTGCAAAACCCGTGTATAAAATTTCTCTATGTGTCCGAATCCCAAATCCTCAAATTTTCCAAAATTCCCCAAAATAAAAATTCCCTGGGTTTCAAAATTCCAAAGTTCCCCAAATCGAAATTCCCTAGTTTCCCAATGTCAAATTCTCAAACTCCCCAAAATTTCCTAGTTTCCCAATTCCAAAATTCCTCAGAACTCCCTAGAATGCTCTAGAATCCCCCAAAATCGAATCTCTCTAGTTCCATAAATTCTCAAATTTCAAAATTCCCAAAAATTCCCTAGAACCCCCTAAAATCGAATCTCCCTAGTTTCATAATTCCTGACTTCTCAAATTTAAAAATTCCCCAAAATCCATATTTTTTCAATTCGAGAATTTGAAATTTCGAATGAGAAAGCATTTTACGTTGCAAACTCCTAATTGCTAGCACATATTTATAACCTTCCTCTGTTTTTAACCGGTGAAGAATAAAAAATGAAGAAGAAAACGAAGCATTCTGTTCAACGGTGCACTAGCCTCGCACGTATTTTAAGAACCGTCGTAAAAATACGACAAAGGCGTTTAGAAGCAGAGACGAGGTATTTCTGTTGACGTCGTTGGCTTGGGTGAAAAGGAACCAGAATTTTGCGACGTTATTTTCGTGGATGACCCTCAGCCTCGTTATCGAGCCACGAAACCGTTTTTCCGCATTTCGCAATTTGTCTTTTTACCGTTAGCAGAGTTCCGCGCTAAAGCGGAAAACTCAGCCGGCAGAATAAGGAGCGGCGGTTTTCTCGTTAATAATCGCTACAACGGTGCAAACTGCGCAAACAGATAACGAAGAAAATAAACCGGGAAATACACGACGGAATGGCACGGAAGAAGAAGATTGGATTGGTCGTGCAACGCCAGTAGGTATGCTGTAAGAACCAACGGGAAATTCTACGGATTCCTGACATTCGAATACTACTTCTTCCTCATCGGGAAAATCGGGAAATGCGAACTCGTTAATTTTCATCCCTCGCGGAATTCGGTCAATTCTCTTCTTGTCTCTCGATAAAATTTTATAATTATGTACAATATCTTTCTTCGGGGTTATAATGATCTTTACGTATGGTGATATACATATGTGTATGTATATATATATATATATGTATATTTATGTATATGTAAATGTATATGTAAATGTATATGTAAATGTATATGTAAATGTAAATGTATATGTATATGTATATGTATATGTATATGTATATGTATATGTATATGTACATGTATATGTATATACATATTGTAAACACGTTGACACTCAATGACAAAGCCTAACTTACGATTGCATGCATTATTCTAGAAAGTAGAACCACTAGCATCAGCAAGTGAATTTCGATATCAAATAAATTACTTTCGTGTTTCTCCTGCCTCCATCGGAACACAAACGAAATTAAAAGTGTCCGTATTACGAAATGCCTGAAACCACAGAGAGCGTAGTTCGAAGCTCGAACGAAGCGATTTTGGTGACTAATGGATCCAAACGGAGGTTACATTCATCGAGCACTCTATCTTCGTTCATCTTTTAATGCGTGCAACATTAGTCAAGGATAATCACTGGGGTCCGAATGCCGCGCGGAACCGTCGGCGCGCAAAAACTCGCTCATAAATCACGCTTCTGCGAAGTGTTTTCGTTCTTGTCGGTATAGCCTGGCCGATTCGAGTGGGAAAACAAACGGTGCATCGACGATTTCTGTAATCTTTCAGCCGCATTCCGAGCATCGTGCATTCCACCGTCGGATTAAGATTTCATAGCCCGAAGCTATCCCGAAGGACCACCCTACGAACTTGTTAATAGAAACTTAATTCGATGCGATTCGAGTTCAGCCAAATTCCTGCATCTTTAAATATTACTATATTAGACCACCTTTGATGTTTACATGACATGTGTATCTCTTAACGTTTCTATGGACGTATAGGATAGATGAATACACCTTTCAAGAACTTTATCATTCTTGATCTAAAGATTTAATTGTTCTTTATAATTTTGTATTGCTTTGATAGTTTGGAGCATTTTTACAGTTTTGACAATTTCAACAATTTTTCACCATATGCATATATACATATACATATACATACACATATACATATACATATACGTAAATATATTTTTACAGTTTTGATAGTTTTTATAATTGGAACAGTTTCGCCAGTTACATAAGACTTCACATTCTCCAATTCGGCCCTGTTGCGTCCACGCTCCAGGTGTACCGACTAAACGATCCAATTTATCGAAGATCGTGGATCGTTTCGATCTATCGTCACGACTGGATTTTTGCACGATCGAATCTACCTGATCCGATCTGTGCCAGATCACGCCTAATCAAATCGTCATCGTTTTAACCTTTATCCAACGAGCTGCCCATTATCCGACCGATCGTTACTCTCGTTTTTCTCTTGCTCGATCGTAAAATGAATCAAGACTCGGCGATTTTATTGTTCAAGAAAGTTTCGTATCAATTGTGCTGAATCCTTTATAGTATATATAGCTTCTTTTAGGAGTAATATCCTTTCATTACCAGATTTCATTCTCTTTTGAGAAGAGATAATATAGATATTTTGAGAAGATTCATTTTTGCATTCTCTTGCATGGTACTTAAATTTAGAACCTCACCCAAAAATTTAAATGTAGTGTAATTATAAATGATTGTTATAGATGTTTATAAATATAATTATACATTTGCAAAATAGTATCGAACCATTCTCTGAAACTTGATTGAGCGATCAAGACATTAGCGAAGTGTAGGTGAAATTTTTAGCACAATAATTTATCGAGAGGCACGAACAGTTTATGGATGGTAACCATGCTCCATCGTCGATTTCTTCTCGCGGTGACAGCGTAAGAATCGACGCTCGTGAATTTCCAGGTCGGCGACACCGTTCACCAGAGAAACGCATTGTCGTCCGTGGGATCGAAGGTAAAAACCATAATCCACGTGGAACAAGAGTCAACGAGTCAACGTGGGTGGCTCGAACCCGGCTCTTTATACGGGAGGTCGTTTACTCGCGGATCCAGTCGCGGATTATCCTCTGGCTGGGGCACATACTTAGACACAGAAAACATCTTCGTTTTCTTCCTCTCGTCTCTCTTTTCCTTACCCGTGAGCGACGTGTAGATTGATGTCTCATCGATTAACTTCTCGGACACCCTGTAAAATTTCTATTTCTAAAAGGAGATAGGGTAGATTGAACCTTAGGGTTCCTACATGGAGCTACGTGGTCCTACATGGAGCTATATGGTCCCACATGGGGCTATATGGTCCCTGTATAGGTTGTCACATAATTACTGTAAGAATTGAAAAGGGGTGGTACATGGGGTGAAGCTGAACAACTTTTTCTTTTACCAAACTATTGGTTGAGGCTCCATATTTGGAGAGGTTTTTCGAGAAGACACTTGTGATGTTTGATAACAGTTGCTTCTATGGTGCATGTTTTTATTACAAATTTTTTCATGGAATGTGACTATGCAGCAACTAATTTAATTCCACTCAGATATTATTGAAGTATAAATATTTTTTAAATGATAGTTTAAATTTGATACATAATACAGGGATGTCCGAATATATCCTCATGTGGGATCCTCATGTAGGACTACATATGACTACATATCCAAAGAGGTGGATTGTTAGGAGCTGATTTAAGTTACTTGACTATAATTATTTTTTAAAGTAGTTTTTTGTGGTAGACGAACTGTACATGGACACTGAATTATAATCATCTATAAAAATTCACCGAAAGTATGTCTGTAAAAAATATGTTCATCTTCATGAAATATAAAAATGGATATCAAATATGATTGAAGGTTAATTCATATACTTTTATTCTGTCAGACAACTATTGACTTTTAAAGCAAATTTTTGACGAAGTCTGATAATTTTCCCCAATTTGTATGATATTTTTGTAGAGTATCATTGCAAAGATTATTATAGAAATGTCCTTTTGGAAGAAGCTCTAGCTGGAGTTACAAAGCTCCATTCAAAATTGCCATCTTCGAGCTGTTACAGAATCAGCTTCAATTTCAATTTACTTCGACGGTTTCAATCATATTTCACTACGATTCACCAGATGATTTCGTTAAAAGTAACGTCCGAACGTGTAGAGATTTCGATGCCGTGGCTTCACCGATTTTTCGAGTCCTTCCATCGATCCTCGATTCATGGGCGCAACTGTAACCACCATTGAAAAACGAAATTACCCTGAACGTCCGAGCGTACTCGACGTTCTCTTTTTCTTTGACGTCGAAGGATTTCTAGCAAGTTTTTCCGGCTTTCGCCGTCGTGATTTTCCGCGTTCCACGGCGCGGAGAAGCGCCATTAAACCCGGAGCCGATCGATTCCGTGCCGCGGCTCTCCGTGAAAGAACGTTCTTGCGACGTGGATGTCTCGAGAACGGGAATATCGACGGTTTGACGCTTATTATATTCGACTTCCATCGAACAGACGCTCCGTCTGTTGGCTGAATCGATGTCTATCTTATCGTGCCTGTCGGAATCTATTTCAAGATTCGCCAGACGGATTCGAGACGTTCCAATGATTGTAAAACGATATTTTTTTCTGGACAATTACGAATACGTTTCTCCTTTGATCAAATATTATTTGTTGAATAGTATCTAATATTCAATGATATGGCTGCTTTTATGTTGTACAAGGTGTCTGATTTTTATTGTAGTAGGATGGTTTGTATTGTAATTTTGTGTGACTGAATGTAGTTTTAATAATGTTTTACCATTTTTGTATTTTATTATACTGTGCTGCTATTCGATTATATATTATGTTTTATTATCATATTATTTTAATATTTTATTATGCTACTATGTTAGGTTATACTGATCAGTTATACTGTTGCTTTATATTATTACACTTCATGTATTATACTGAAATTTCACTCTGTTGATGTACTAGTATGTTACTATATAACTCCTGTTTTTTCAAATATTTCACTACATCTATCTATTCAGCTATCGCATAAAGTGATTTATGTCCCACAATTAGTGTCAGTATCATCTACGAATCGAATTAATTTGCTTTATAAAACTTGAAACCGTCAAATCAAGATTGAATAAACACCAAGGATGTGCATCATTAGATAATGCTATATCTGGTGTACGCTTCTCAATACAAACAAAAGGACAACACTATAATTAGATTTCCATATAAATTACTTATATGAAAATTAATTTGCGTCCGGTTGAATTAAGATTAATTTACGTGAAGAAGAAATCAATCGTGCCTCGCAGGTACTTTGGAAATCGCTTAGAAACCAGTTAATCGTTAATTGGCTAAAAAAACGAACTTACGCATGCAAACGAGCCGGAGAAACATCGTTCGATCGATGTCGAGTGCAAAGTAATCGTGTACGAGAAACGATCGCGAAACTGTATTACTCGCTTCGATGAGCGTGCATCGATTATTTTAACTTCGACGTAGCGTGATTTTTCGATTGTAAAATACCGGACGAACGAACGAGCCTTCAATGGTTCATGATTAATGAGCCTGAATCCGTTGGGTTTACGGTGGTGTACGGCGAATCGGTACGGTTCTTTGACCACGATTTATGATGATCGTTCGCTAACTAGCTCGCGCGATTTCGTCGCCACCGAATACATTTTTATTTCGAGAGACACACGCTTTCGGGAAATTTCCGAACGTTTCAATATGCCGTTGTTTTATCACTCCGCGATATCACTTTTATTAAATTACAATTTTTCAAACATCAACTTTCGCTTTCGGGGAATATCAATATTGAAGATAAACGAGTTTATAGCTACCCGTTTTATTCAAACTCGATTAATTACACGCGTCAATCGTGTTTATGCAACGTGATTTTAAGTGAATTATCGAACGGGTGAACAGTCGAATCACGCTGGAAACACTCGCACGATTTAGTTTTTCCAATCGACAAATAATAATTTACATCCTAAATCAATTTTTGATATTCCGTGCGACGACGCGTTAATACTTTTCAATCGTTTTTTAGCTTGTAATAAATAACTTTAAAGGTTATTCAAAAATTGCAGTTCATAACTAGTTTGATGACTGAGAAGTTTGATTCGTGATGATTCGGAAAGAGTCGGATGGGATCGGCTTATAGGGGTAGAGTCGGATAGAGTCGTAACCCGAAGATACACGATGATAACACTTACTACTTTAAGTTATGTTATCATACTAAAATTTAACTTATAAAATATAAAGTTTAAGTAACTGTCAAAACTGTCGAAATCATAGAAAATACAAACTGTCGAAATTGTTAAAATTGAGGAAATGATTGGAACTGTCAAAACAGTAAAAAATTGTAAAGTACAATTTTAAGTAGGTACATAGTAGCTCGTTCGTGCTGACTCGGGAGAGGTCGGACGGGATCGGCTGATAAGATAGAATCGGATAGCATCGTACAGAAACACGAAGACACACGATAATTATAATCATTACTATAAGTAATGTTATAATATTAAAATTTAAGTAATAAAATATAAAATTTAAGCAACGCTATTATAAAATAAAATATGAGTAATGTTATGATACCAAAAAATAAAATATTAGTAACGTTATTATATTAAAATAACTTATTACTATATTGTGCTAATTTATAATTAATACAGTTATCTATCTTTCCTTCCATAAATATGAGATATGCGTTGAGATATTCGAGTGGAAGTTTTTATCCCGAATTAATGATCAGCGATGGGTCGATTTTAACGCGGTACTAATCACGCGTAATGCGGAATTAACGAGACGCGTGCGTTCATCCGCGATCGAGGAGCGTCGCGACGCTCGCTGGGATACTCGCAAACCGTATCGCGGTCGAACGGTGTTCGACGTTAATGTTGAATACGATTTGGCCCTGGCCATGTATCAAAATGCTCGTCGATGCGACCACGCCGGAGCCAATCCATGCCAGAAACCACCACGCGATGGGTGTTCAACGACGCCCCAAAATTATACTGGAAATTATCATCGAAACGGGCGCGTAGAAGGCCTCGGTAAATCCTGCTGTCGAACCACCGTCCAACTAAAAGTCATTTTATTAATGGTATGCTACCCGTTATTTATTGAACCGGGTCAATCTGCCACTCTGATCCTTTGAACATTTTACACGATGTTTCAGAATGAAATTGTTTCTTCATAACGACCTCTTGCCTTATCGTGTCCGTGATGTACATAATTGTTGAAGTATAACAAAATCTGGCTCAATAAACAAAATAAGACTGTAATGTATAACATGATACTGTTATATAAACTTTCTCTGTATCAATGATTAAATGCATTCATTACAATGTATCTGTTAATTGAGTCATTTTGGTGGAATTTGATGAAATGAAATTAGACTGACTGACTCAAAGTAAGATGTACAACCTGATACAATTGTGTGAACCACCTT
This sequence comes from Megachile rotundata, assembly GCF_050947335.1. Classification (NCBI taxonomy): domain Eukaryota; kingdom Metazoa; phylum Arthropoda; class Insecta; order Hymenoptera; family Megachilidae; genus Megachile; species Megachile rotundata. Next base: position 14,568,274 of record NC_134983.1, read on the forward strand.
GTAATTAATGACTGAGTACTTTTTAGTCAAAAGACGTCTACTAAAATCTAACTGTTAATGAACTCATCTTGGTGGAATTTGACAAAATGAAGTAAGACTGACTGACTCAAAGTAAGATATACAACCTGATACAGTTGTGTGAACCACCTTGTAATCAATGACTGAGTACTTTTTAGTCAAAAGACGTCTACTAAAATCTAACTGTTAATGGACTCATCTTGGTGGAATTTGATGAAATGAAATTAGACTGACTGACTCAAAGTAAGATATATAACCTGATACAGTTAGATGAACCACCTTGTAATCAATGACTGAGTACTGTTCAGTCAAAAAACGTGAACCAAAACGTAACTGTTAATCTACTCACCTTGGTGAAAATAAATAAAATAAAATACACAATAACCCTAACTGCCACAGAATGAAATGTGAAACCCAATATAGTTGCATGAAGCACCACGTAATCAATGAGTGATTTTTATTCCAGAAGTGAGTTAATGTGACTATTAATGTGACTAAGCGTGACTGTTAATCGACTTAATCCTCCTGAAAAGTAATGAACCAAAATAAAAGCATGATTGATGATAAGTTAACAGAGGAAGAAAGGAACGAATGGAGTAGTCGACTGATTCTCGTCACCCTTGCTACTTGAACCGCCTTGGTGCTCGCGTAAGCCATTACATATTACCTAACCACGTGGGTGTGTGTATGCGTGTACGAGTCGAGAATAGAGCGGTGGGTGCGAGGTCGAATGACGTCAGACATTCGACGTTCCATCAAGTTCGTGGGCACGCGACTCTATTCTTTCCTCCGGGGCTTGTGCAACGACGAGGCGGTGAAACGAACGCTAGCCGTGGTAAATACACTGCTGACGATGCGTTCCTACTTCTCTGTTCAATGAATTTATTCCTCGAACGATTCTTTACGAATGCGAGTTAGACGCGGTTGTAGGCGTTTAGCCGTGAGAAACGTTTTCCGTCCGACGAGGAAATATTGGCGATTTATTAACACCTTTGATCCGATCTTTGGGCTGAAATTTTGTTGTGGAAATACGTGAAAGTTAGGTTAGGTTTATTTAGTTCATGCGGAGCTAAGATTCTGAAGGAGAATTAGTACATGTTCTCAATTTTTTTCTTAATTCAAATACTTAGAAATTGATATTTTTCAGAACAAATATAATATGACTTCGTATTTGAACTTCTGACAACACAAAAATTTAAGTAACTTCACATCGTAAAAAATACGAAAAGATCAAAAGACCCTAAGTTTAAAGATACCTAATGAAGTGAAAAAATATTCAAACAAATATGTGCAACATATTCGTGACTTGGCAAAAGTGAATCTTTTATCGCATAATCGTGTCGCGCAATAAAATATCGACCGTCCGATGAATCGAAACGACCATAATAAATGCCGTGACCTCGATCACGTCCATCCTTCTCGTACCGAACGTAGACCCGTCGATTGTGCATTATTTATCGACGACGTCCAGACGTTATATATCGAGCGTTAATTAAGCGTTGGAAATTACCGATTAAAGAGCGATCGCCGGCACGCGCGCACAGCTTTGAAAACGCGCGCCATTTGCCCGCCGGGGAAAAACCCGGGGTTGCCTTTGTGGGACCGCTTTTAAACCATTGTAATCCAATTTCGTTCGCTCGGACGTTTTGTGAAGTCTTTGGACTGCGAATGTCGTGGCTTTGTCACACGGTTTACGGGGAAAACTTCGATTCCCTCCCAACGACCGGTTAATTGCTTCGAATAGATGAAATGCCAGCTGCACCTGCTTTTTTCCCTCTCTCCTTCTTTTTTATGTATATATTTAAATGAGCTTGTTGAACAACGTCTGGTGTTTCGAAAAGCAAAATTATCGAATTCGTTGGGTAAAGTTAGGTAAACGGAGAATTGGCTTTTTCTGGGCTTTTGTAACGCGGTTGCACAGCTACATTATGTTTAATATAGTTTAATGCGATGGAACTGAGTTGAAAGTGAATTATGCTCAAGTGGTTGCTACTGCGATTTATTCGGGCTTGGAGGCGTTTACGATGTAACAGATTCTGCTTGCGTTTTTAGCGAGTTTTTGTAGGGGGTTTAAGGGTTATAGAGATTTTGAAATTTGGGATTTGGGAGATTTGGGACTTGGGAGATTTGGAACTTGGGAGATTTGGGACTTGGGAGATTTGGAACTTGGGAGATTTGGGATTTGGGAGATTTGGGACTTGGGAGATTTGGAATTTGGGAGATCTGGAATTTGAGAGATCTGGAATTTGAGAGATTTGGGACTTGGGAGATCTGGAATTTGAGAGATTTGGGACTTGGGAGATCTGGAATTTGAGAGATCTGGAATTTGAGAGATTTGGAATTTGAGAGATTTGGGACTTGGGAGATTTGGAATTTGGGAGATCTGGAATTTGAGAGATTTGGGACTTGGGAGATCTGGAATTTGAGAGATTTGGGACTTGGGAGATCTGGAATTTGAGAGATCTGGAATTTGAGAGATTTGGAATTTGAGAGATTTGGAATTTGAGAGGTTTGGAATTTGAAAGGTTTGGGACTTGGGAGATTTGGGATTTGGGAGATTTGGGACTTGGGAGATTTGGGACTTGGGAGATTTGGGACTTGGGAGATTTGGGACTTGGGAGATCTGGAATTTGAGAGATCTGGAATTTGAGAGATTTGGAATTTGAGAGATTTGGAATTTGAGAGGTTTGGAATTTGAAAGGTTTGGGACTTGGGAGATTTGGGACTTGGGAGATTTGGGATTTGGGAGATTTAGGACTTGGGAGATTTGGGACTTGGGAGATTTGGAATTTGAGAGATCTGGAATTTGAGAGATTTGGGACTTGGGAGATTTGGGATTTGAGAGATTTGGAATTTGAGAGATTTGGGACGTGGCAGATTTAGGATTTGGGAGATTTGGGATTTGGGGAAATTGGGAATTGAGAAATTTTGGGAATTTGAAATCCCCAAGTAAAATAAAAATGACCGAAGAAATGGTAGAGAGTACATAAACTTAATCCATTTAAGGTTCATTTTTCCATCGTCCTACATTAGTCCATGATTCATAGCAATGGTGGTGACATTTCTGTCATTGCACAGGACATATAATGGTGTTGAACGATACCTCGAGCAACAACTTGTCCGTCGATCGAGACGCCCGATAAATCTTCGCGACAGCCTTGAAAACTCCTCCGCTTCGTTTCCTCGTGCACGGTTCAAAGCAATGGCGTTCTTCGTTCTATTTGCATAGCTATTTCCTTCGTTGTATAATAGCATTTCGTGATACGCCGTTATAATTCTCCTCCAGGAATCGCCGAAATAAAGAATATTATTCTGGCACCGCTTCTCTCCCGAAGGGGAAGATTCTTTATTAGATTTTCACGCTATTCCGCCCTCGGAGTTTATAAGTAATAGCTGCAAAATCACGGAATTCGGAATGATACAACGTTTATGAAACTTTTTTCTGCACGCGATTTCAGATATCGTAGTCTAGGTTTATACTTTAATTTTTACGTTTCGAGTCTCTGTTTTTATGGATCTTTCAAGTTCCGAGTGAGGGTTTCAATTTTTAGGTTTTCAAATTTCCACGTTTTCTAGTTTATAAATTCTCAAATATTCAAATCCTTCAGTTCTCAAATTTTTTAATTTTCCAAATTCCCCAAATTATGAACTTCTCAGAGTCTGAAAGTTCAGTCTCTAAAAATGAAAAAATTTCTATTTTCTCAAATATTCTATAAAAATATTTATTTCCAAAATTACTCAAAATTTAAGCTTCCAAACACCAACCTAACCAAAGCTAGTAAACGTATAAAATTGAACGCGGTAAGGAAAGGTCCGATAAGGTCTCGAGTTAACGATGTCGTCGATAGTTTGTGGGTACTAACGATTGTTCAGGGTCTGATATTAAAGAGAAGAAGGAGCTATAATGGAGGAAGGAAAAATAGGAACAGCGAGGTATGGAAGAACGGGGAAATAGGTCAGGGGGCAGAGGTCAGGCGCAGAAAAGAAAACGGTCATGGCTGCCTTTAGCCCTCCTTGCCTATGCTTCGAGTTGCTCTCGCGAGCGATCGATCACCAGACCCTCGTTCTCCCTTTCGTCTTTCCTTTCGCGCTCGATTTATCATTCGAGATTCCCAAAGCTGCGGGAGAACGTACACCCAAATGGTTATCGTCGATCACCGAAACGAATTACGATTCGGCTAATCGGTCCCCTGGATCGACGAAACATGCATCTACATCTGTGCGAAACGATAAAACGCGGAAGAATTTTATTTCATTCTTTGTCGCGATTTTTCGACGAATCAAACTTCGCCCTCCGGTGTAACTCCCTATTACGGTAATTTCAAAGGAATTTCCCGGCAAATGCGCAGCGAATGTGCATCGGTGACTTTGTTAAGCCGCTTGTACCGAATGTATATTTTCGACGTCAAGTTACGTGCAGGAAATTTCGAGTATTATCGGTGCGATATTAAACTCTTTGGCTGCTAGAATTGTTTGATGCATTAAAAACGGCTTCAAAGGGCTTAACGATGTTTAATACATTAAACATTGTGTTTCGCTTGACTCGAGTTTAGCTTCTCTGCTGATACGAGTAATTGTATCCGAACGAGAGAATTTTGCAACTTTACAAAAGCAGATAAAACTTTGATAGCGCAAATATGGCTATCAAAGTGAAAGAGACGTTCTACTTATTGATTTTCAGGGATTTTTCAAGATCTATAAATTTGGGAATTATGTACATGCTTTGGCGAGTATAGGAATTTGCAGATTTGCAAATTTGGAAATTTATGATATATTAACCCTTTGCATTCGAAGGTAATTTGACTGTTTACAAACAGCAACTTTAAAACTTAGTTAAAAAGTTAAATGAATTTTCTTGAGGTTATTATTTCTTTACTAATAATTTCCACTACTGTTTGTTTCGCTATGTTTATACATCACACGTGTCATGTTATAGAATCAGTTAAAAAATGCTTATTTAAAATTATTGTGTTAAATATAATGGTGACTGTGAGTCACCTCTCGGATTAACACAAAGGATTAACACAACCACCAAACCGTTCCACAAGATCCTTCTTATAAATGACACAATTTGTTGAATTGATTCTTCTGATATCTGTATTGATCTTCATCAAGGTAAAAAATTAATGTGTGTACTAATTTATGTTTTGTCGTTTGTTCATTTATTTTTTGACTCCATTTTTCATCTCGGATTAAGTACATATTATGGTACGTTTAGTGTTAAAGATCTAGGATGTTAAATTATGATATATTAAAGATTTAGGGATATTTGGGGATTTTGTGAAATTAGAGATTTGAAGAAATAGGAAGATGTAATTCGAAGACGGTGAATGTAAATTATAAGATGTCGGTACCGCATACGAGCGATGGAAACGAAAGGTTCAGTCGGTTTCTGTTGCTTTCGGCCCGACCAATTAACGCTGCGCCATCGACGAACTCTCGAGCGGCGCGGTTCGTTATCGTCGAGTTAAAGTCCGCGCAAAGTCCCCGTTTTCAACGGACGACGACGACGAGCGAGATGAACGATGCCAAGTGGCCGAGTGAAACGGCACTCGCCCGCCCGCGGCAATTAACCGGAGGATCCAGACGTTAAACAACGTAACGTCTGCACGATAATTAAACCATTTGCATCGTTATGACGTTTCACAAAAATTTTCGTATCGCTCTTATACTCGTTGGATTGTACGATTAATCAGATAGTTCGTTTTGGGGATACGAAAATTTGGAAATCTGAGAGTTAATTTGGAATTATGGGGATTTAAGAGGAATCAGATATTAGAAATCACAGGACGTTAAATTGGGGACTTAACAAAATAGAAATGTTGAGATTTGGAAATGTAGAAGTTTGGAACCTGAGAACTTGAAAATCTTGAAAATTAAATAATTCAAAAGTTCGGAGATTTGACAAATTTTAAATCTTAATATTATCAAAATTTAGAAGTCCTGAAATTTAAACATTTCATAATTCAATTCAATACGTATTGCAAAAATTCAGAGATTCGAAACTTGACAGATCAGCAATCTCGAATGAACATTAAACCTTTTTCTGTTAAAACGTTAAGTTGTGAAAACAGCAACCGATTTAACGAATAGCCAACAAAATGTACGCAAGCTGACGCAGATGCCCGTCGACGATGAATATACGAGGATGACGTAAAATGTTCCAGGAGTTCGCAACTTTTCGAGATGTTAACTTCCCGTGCACGGACTCGTCGATATCGCTCTAAAGTCGAACTTTCAAGTGGCCGGAATACTCCGGAATATATAAATTCATGGCGGATATAAAGCCCGTACAAATTTCCGAGGATATATCGACGATAAAAAGACTTTAATCGCTCGGCTGAAAGGGACGCATTAATTATGCGGACAGTATTCGAGTTTCTACAAGAATCGTGTCTGCGAAGGGTTAATAGTTTCATAACTGTCGCCGGCTTTCACCGTGCGATTTTCCTACGGGAAATTAATCGTCTCTGCGTTAAAAATGACAACCGCGGGAATGTGTAATGATGACGAATCGGGAGAATCGTCGACGGTGAATAGGTTTTAACGGGTGACGTGGTCAGACTGGTCGATGATGGAGAATGGAGCTAGGATATACTTTGATAATGGTGAAAATCTAATAGTGAATTTAATTTAATTAACTGTCTGATGAGGATGAAAATGTTGATTTGTACATTGAAGCTTTAAGGAGTTATAAATCTAGCATCTAACTTTATGTACCTTTTGAGACCTGTCACTTCTACAATTTTATTTTGTTCAATAGAAAATTATTTATAAAAATGAAGTTCTAAGTTAACAGATCGGTTGAATAACCAAATTGTGGAACTGTAAGAGGATATAATAGTCAAATGGAAAAGTGAAATAACGTAACATTGAAATAGTACAGCAATAAAATAACAACCATAAAATAAATAGTAAATCATAAGAATAGCAAAATCAGTTAGAATAGCGAAATCATAAAGTAATATAATAGCACATTAATAAAACAATAGAACAATAATATACTAGAATAATACTAAAAATTTCTAAAAGTGAACAACTGTGCCTAACGATCACTTTCCCATACCAAATAACGAGCTTTTGAAGAATGATTTATAACAACCCAGTAAATAACAGTAAATCTTCATCTCGGAACACTGTCTCGCATAGAGCGTTCAGCAAAACTTTCTACTATTCATCTTCGTCCGCGAAACTTTTGTCACGCCACGCTGAAATACGCTTCGATTCGCGTGCAATCCAGACGCAACCGATCGTCACGAATCGCGTTTTATATCGCGGTAACACGTGTTCCCGGAAACAACGATCGTGATCTGATCTCTCCGGTTACAGAGAGAATCAGCTGGTTGCCAACCTTTCGAACACGCGTACCTGCTGTTACACACACGCGGACAGGTACGCGTGCGTGTATGTAAATACGCGTGTTACGCATGTTCGTCAAGCATGAAGAGCATTCTGACGCGGTCAACCGATCGCGTGTTTAGGTTTTCGTGCCAATGACAGAGCGATGCGTGTTGCTTTCGGAAACGAGTGGTCACTGGGGCTTTCGGGCCATCTAACAATTTGCGGATTCCGAATTTGATGGTTTGGAATCTTGACTGTTTGGAAAAATGAACAGCGAAAGGAAAATTGAGAATTGAACATTGAACATTGAACATTGAACATTGAACATTGAACATTGAGAATTGAACATTGAGAATTGAACATTGAGAATTGAACATTGAGAATTGAACATTGAGAATTGAACATTGAGAATTGAACATTGAGAATTGAACATTGAGAATTGAACATTGAAAATTGAAAAGTGAGAATTGAGCGTAGAAAATTGAACATTGAGAATTAAAAATTTAGAATTGAAAATTAAGAATTGAAAATTTAAAATTGAAAATTTGGAATTGAAAATTAGGAATTGGAAGGTGATAATTGAACATTGATAATTGAACACTAAGAATTGAAAATTGAGAATTGAAAATTAGGAATTGGAAGGTGAGAATTGAACATTGAGAATTGAACACTAAGAATTGAAAATTGAGAATTGAAAATTAGGAATTGGAAGGTGAGAATTGAACATTGATAATTGAACACTAAGAATTGAAAATTGAGAATTGAAAATTAGGAATTGGAAGGTGAGAATTGAACATTGAGAATTGAACACTAAGAATTGAAAATTGTGAATTGAAAATTATGAATTAAAGGTGAGAATTGAACATTGAGAATTGAACACTAAGAATTGAAAAGTAAAAATTGAAAATTCAGAATTGACAGTTGGGGAATTCGAATATTTAGAGCTTTGGAAATTGAAGCTCTAAAAATTAGGTACCTGAATCTTCAAGAATATGAAAATATCAAAAGTAAAGATTAGAGAATTTCAGATTTGACACTACACAAAAAATATTCCACAATTTTTACTAATAACCGATCACATACTAAAATTATCTCATAGCGACAGCAAAATCATGTAAACGTCTGACATGGAAGAACATTTCTCGCCATATTGCGACACGAACCCGTTCCTCGATGAAATTTCTTTGATACTATCAAAGATTAGAGATTAAATACTTAATGTTAAACGTTCATGTAATATAGCTTCCTAGAATATAAAGCGTTATTTAAGGCCGATTACTAAGTAGTCCCGGACATTCCAAGCAGCTCGAGGCCGGACGATAAACGGCCGCAACTACTTTCTCCCCATGTCCGACCTGGTTGTTGCTGATTACGGCCTAGCAACGAGCAACCTAGCAAGATTATTACGACAGCGTAATCTTCATTGTCTTTACGCGAAGAATTATTTGAATGGGCCGTTGTGGCCGCTAAACTGCCTGCTCGAGCACTCTTCGTGGTCGACAAAAGAAAAAAGCGAAAGTTTCTACGGTCGTTGAAACAGCATTGCTTCACGGTGAAAATAAACTCGGGGCAGGTGTGTAATAATAACAAAGGTAACACTGACCTACTGCATAATTAGATTCGTGTTTATATGCACGTATGCGTGGGAGTCGGTGCGTCAGATTTGTATTCAAACTTTTTTCTTTCGGATTTCGTAGTTTTTAAATCTGTGCATTCTTCAGCTTGCAAATTCTCGTACTATAATTTTTTCATTTACAAATTTGTAGATTTGGTAATCAAGATTTTTGAAAAATTTCACTTCTCAGAGTTCAATTCTAGTCGACTCATAATTGACTAGAAATCAGTCGTCCATCGTCGTCTCCATCTTATACGTCACTAAGCGTCATTCCCTTACACCGATGAGACCACGAAGCAGCAAGATCTTCGCCCTTAAAGATCGTTTTCTTATTCGGTTCAAGGTTTATCGCGTCCTTTCAACAATCATCCCTCGTTTCTCCCTTTTGTCCTTTTCCCTCCCCGATTCTATCGTTCTCCCCAGTTGGCTTTAACCCTCGTCCGACGAAGACAAAACGTTCCGACATAAATAATTTATCTGGGAAGCAGGCTCCGGCACGGCAAGTTGGCGCTCGATGCATTAAATATGAAATCCAATATAAACTTTTTCCTGTACCGACTCACCCTTTCGACGTCCGTTAGGTGGCCTCGTGCGCAAACAACGGGCTCGTAACAGCACGCTTGCTGACTTGCGTTCTCGAATAAAGCGTTAATTGTTATCGGTGATTAATCGCGTTTCACCGCCACGGAAAATATCACGGCGCACGCCCGATGGAAATATTTAACGCGATACAACCTACAGTTAATTCGAGCGTTATTCACCGCTTTCGACGTGTACATTGATTCGTTACGCGATGGCGAATTCATTTGGAGAACAACCTGTATGGCGTTAATTCGCCGATTAGTGCTGTTCGAGTGTGATCGAGAATTAAGATCTTGTATCGTTATACGTTTTAACGAGAATTCAAGTTGGATTCGATTAATCGTCTGATTGACGTGCAAGATTGAAAGAGGGATGAAATTGTAAGAGGGTGGCCATGTTTATACATACATTAATATAAAGTTGATACATGAAATATTATTAGTATGAAACATTGTGTTGAAGAAGTTAAAGTAAAAATGATTACATTCAGTTAAAAAATTATATCATCTATAATTATATCAGTCGTCTGCTGCTTTAAAGGCTTTCCATTAAATATTAACAATCTACTATAATAGTGTTCATGTTCTATGCGTAATTGTCTACCGTTTCAATTGATCAGTATAATCTGAATCGGAAAATTTTGTAAGTGGAAAGGATTAACGGTAACGTCGAGCGGAGGTTGAAGTTGATCGAAAACCACGATACGAGCTTAATCTTCTCGGAACAGAAAATTGGTAAAAAGTAATGCAAGTATCGGAGCTATTTCCGAAGATTCTGTTCGATCCTTTACGGTACGTTGGCTACCGAAATTGACGTCACTGGCCATGTATTCGTGCTCGTTTTTCCTTGCTTCCTGTACGTAACCAAGGCCGGACGAGAGTAAAACGCATATCGACGTTGAATCGCACAACGTTGCTCGAATACCGATGCACCCCAAAGCCCCGTGGGCGCAACTCTCTCGTCCATCAATGCTCACCCAACTGCGTTCATTTTTCTTCCTTTTTCTCTCTTTTTCTTTCCTCCTTTTTTTTCGGTTTTTCAATATCAAACTTCCCAGCCCGTGTGCGGCAGCGACATCGTAATATAAAAAAGCTCTGCTCGACCACTGTGAATTTCAAAGCGAACCTCGAGTATTTACATGCGATCGAAAATTGTCGATACCAGAAAGAATATTAATAATTTTACGCTCGCTGAGCCGAACGTTGCATTCAGTGAATTATGACCACTTACGCTGAAATAGTTTTTGACCCGGTTATTCGATGACGTACAGAGTTGCCTTTGGATTACTGGGTGTACGGGGTTGTTTGCAATATTAATTCAAACCACAAAAATTACATTAAATTTATAGTCAGTTAATTAGAAGTAAACGTTACATTATGAAGTAGATGTTGCAGGATTGCTTAATGCATTAGGTTCATTTTTAAGAATAGTTAATTGATTGATTTTGTATGGACCTCGACTGCTATGATCATTGGCCCAAATTTTGAGAATAGTGAAAGGTCGAAACTCGATCTTTTGTAATACCCGAATACCCGACTTTGACGTATAACTCATTTCGCTTATTTCTCGGTTTTTCAGGATGCAGAGACAAAGCCGGAGTAGCTCGGAGGTGGAGGTTGCGCTTATGCGCCCCGTAAGCACGGCTGGCTAATAGCACCACGGCCCATCCCTGACACCCTGCAGCCACACCAGGTACGATACTCTTTTCACCGACCTGTTTGTCTTTTATGCATCACCCGCTTCCATATGCGTCATTTTATGCGTTGCCTTTACAGCAAATATTACTCTCGCACCTTTGACGCTGAACAAAGCTGAAAATCGTTTCTGTTATTACTCGGACGATTCTACTTTTACTTTAACATGTACTGTTCGTGACACTGTGGGAGGCTGACCTAACTGACTAAAGATGTCATTCATCCAGAAGATGACTGACTAAACTATTAGACAGAATGTCTGCCAGTTTAAGCAGCCAGTTTAATCAATCAATTAGACAGCCAGTTTAATCAGTCTGACTAAACTATGGTATGACTACGGGTCCTATTGGTCAAAATAGAAAAATGGATACCTAGACTCACACTTATTTTTTATGGTAGAAATTAGTGGCTTGTGGGGTCAAATTGAGTTGAAGAACAAGAACAAAGAGTCAAAGAGTTAAAAAACGTTTCGAGTTACCTTGAATGTCAGAACGTTAGATTGGGACTCAAGGAACTGGGCTCAAGGTCAGATATGTCCCTTAAATCTGAATCAGCCTTCACAGGAACAGGGTTGTCAGTAGGTTTGATAGATGTCTTGTTAACTCTATCAGATTCCAGACTTAATTATGAACACGACGATTACATGTTCAAAATTTTATCTTGATGCAGCTGTTGATTTTCTATCAAATGAACATGTTTTCCCTAGTTCTGCTTTACAACAAAGATTTTTCAACAAGCGAAAGAAATTTGGATGTCGATGAGTAGACGTCTTGTTTTCTCGGGTAAAGGATTTATTTACATAAACCGAAACACAAATTTCGCGTAATAAAATCGGCGAACATCAGCGAGATTGCTCGTTTCCAAGTCTCGGCGTAGCTTCTCTCAGCCGAGGCCATCGAAGAGAATTTACGAACGCGATGCAGGGAGAAACGAGCGAAATCGGTGCCTCCACTAAATCGTCCGCGCTGTATAATAAAACGCTTCTACAACGAAATAAATTTATAACGAAAATTACGGTAATTGAAACGGTCGGCGGATCGATCGGCGATCGAAGGGGAAAGAGAGAGAAATGGAGCAAGGACCGTGGCCGAGATCTGGATGCTCCGGAACGATTTGTGGCCCCCGAAGGAACTGGAACCACGGTGTAATTTCAAGCCACGTGGAACGTTGGCGCTTGCGTTTTCCCTCGCCGGAGCCGATATCAAGGACGAGGCGTCCCGTTCTCCCGATTAAACTTCCATCTCCTCCTGCTTCCCCGGACTAATTCATACGCGGCCTGTGATATTCATGAATCGGAAATTCCGACCGTTTCGAATATTTAGTGCGACCACGGCTCGCTTCCGACCTATCCTATCGGCCGAATCTCGTCTCGCTAATATTCTATTCTCAACAGAAATCGAACTGTAGCATTCCTTTTTGATTTGATTTTCTCAATTTACTCGATCTTCTCTATTTGCGATTCTATCAGCAACTGTTAATTAGCTGGATCTTATAAGGTTGTGATAGATGTTCGAATATTTATTCTTTAACGAAAGATTTATTCGTGTGAATAGTACACAGTGATGGTCTGTATGATGCAAAGGTAGTAAAATCATTAAATGGAATTTTAAGTGACTGGCCACCTCTTGGTTTTACCTGGTCTGAACAATAACTTAAACGAATCAATTATCTGTCAAACTAAAAAGTGCACTTTGTACGTAATCACCAAAGAAAATTCTTGTCCACATTTCATGCATTTAACCGATTGCGCGATAAAGTCCGAGTAATAATTTATCGCAAAACCTTGTCAGAGTCATTAAGCAACGATTAACGTTTATTTACAACGCGTATCTTCGATATATCTCCATAAAACGGAAAATAATTTCCCCGCGCGGCGTTTCGATATCCCTATCGAAGGTAAACGCGATCGAAACGCATCGTCTCCCCTTTTCACGGGTGAAATATTCCCATACAGGATAGCCTGTTTACGGTAATAGTCGGCTCGTCGATTTACAGTAATTTTACACGCGCCTAATTAGCAATTCCGATCGAGCCGCCCCACCGTTTCAGCGCGCACCTTTCGTAACCGGTTCGACCGGCCGATAATCTACCTGAATCGTCGTCCCACGCACGTGTTCCTGCGTGTACACTCCGATGCAACCTAGGCTCCCTTTAGATACGTGTTACTTCGAAATTTATACATATATGTATACTTGGATATTTCTACATATACTTGGATATTTCTACGTATATGTACACTTAAATATTTTTGTATGCATGTAAATATTAAAAGAATATACACATGTGCAAGTTTGAAGGTGTAGACATATGTGTAAAATTAAAGATTTACACATATGAGAAAGCTTGAAAATTTATACATATGTGGAAGTTTGAAAGATTTGCACATATGTGGAAGCTTGAAGATTTATACATATGTAGAAGTTTGAAGATTTATACATATGTGGAAGTTTGAAGATTTATACATATGTGGAAGCTTGAAAGACTTATACATATGTGCAAGCTTGAAAGACTTATACATATGTGGAAGCTTGGAAGACTTATACATATGTGGAAGCTTGAAAGATTTATACATATGTGCAAGCTTGAAAATTTATACATATGTGGAAGCTTGGAAGACTTATACATATATGGAAGCTTGGAAGACTTATACATATGTGGAAGCTTGAAGACTTATACATATGTGCAAGCTTGAAGACTTACACATATGTGGAAGCTTGAAGACTTATACATATGTGGAAGCTTGAAGACTTATACATATGTGGAAGCTTGAAAGACTTATACATATGTGCAAGCTTGAAGACTTATACATATGTGGAAGTTTGAAGATTTATACATATGTGGAAGCTTGGAAGACTTATACATATGTGCAAGCTTGAAGACTTATACATATGTGAAAGCTTGGAACATTTATACATATGTGGAAGCTTGAAAATTTATACATATGTGAATCTCTCCAAATTCCTATGTTCCCAAATTGTCCCCCATCTCTGTGCCCTCCAATTTTCAAAAATCCCTAAAAATCGGAAATTGATCCATTTTACCCCAGCTACCACATTTTCCCCTAGGGAGTCCATATTTGCCCTTGACTGTACGCGCACGCGTTGGGTCCCGGGACCCGAGCTCGTCCGATCCTGCAGCCGGTACAACGCGGAATAAAATGAAACTGAATGGAATAAAGTCTTTATTCCCGTCTGGGAGGAGAGCTGCTCGTCGAGGAACGAAGGACGTGAGCGTATAAAAGCTTATTTGAAACGTAAATAGGTGGTAAGCGAGTGGAGGATGACGGCACCGAGAGAAAGAGTAGAACGTCAGCTGGAAGTGAGAGGAACGAATGAAGAGAACGAAATAATACACAGGGAAACTGGGATTACGGGAATGTTTCGTTTATATAGCAAACAACGGAAACGGTGGAGCAAACAGCGGTGAAAAGCTATTTTTTTTTCTTCTTTTGCAATGAAATGTTACTTCGTTCGAGAACCGTCATCTGGAATTGCGGGACGATTAAAATGTTTATGTACGTGGTATATGTGCAATGTTTTAAATTTTTACATTTCTAGATCTTTGATTATGCAAATTCTTGAATTTTTTTTGGACTCAAATTTGTGGATCCTTGGACTTTTAAGTCTCTAAATAGATTTTTAAATTTCTCATATTCTTAGAGGTTCAAATCATTAGATTTGCAGAAATCTATATTCCTAAGTTTCTAGGTCCACAAAGTTTCAGATCCCCACATTTTTAAATGTCCACATTCTTTAATTCTTACATATCTAAATTTCTATATCAAGTACAAAGTAACAAGTAACGAGCTACATCATGTTTAACAAGAAATAGAAATGTAACAGGTTAGAATGTGATATTCAGACCATGTACGTTCAGAGGAAGGTTTCGGACACTTTAGAATTCACCCATCGAAAGTCTACATCGGTCATTTGTCAGTTAAATGTCCATCTCAGCCAGAAACTCGGCTGAACTACGAGGGAATTTCACAGGACCCGAAGTGTCCCTTTTTACGATCCCGTTCCGCTGAGTCCGTGAGATCATATAATGTCTCGAGGCCAAATACATTCAAACGTGACACTGCATAAACTTTTATACGCAAGCTTTCCTCGAGCGCTTACAGATCGTAAATCGTTAACCATAAACTTGTGAATGTCTATTACTAAATGCTTCCGTTTTGTCTGTACTGTGTGGTCGATAAGATAACTTGTGACTGAAGGAAGAATTTGTTTCTTTTTTTTTCTTTGGAGATTGATTAAGTATGCAGTTGAAGTAACATTAGTTATGAGACATCCTGCATATTGTAGGTATATTAGGTGCCTGGGTATGTTCATATGTGTAACGTACAGGGTGATGCTAAACTTATGTGTCCTTAATTTGAAATTAAAAATGAAGTTGAAAAATAGGTAACCAAAAGACAAAACATAAATTAGTACACACATTATTTTTTTTTTAAATGTAAAGGTCTCCAGTGACCTTGTAATGACCTTACAGTAAAATTCAAATGATCCAGCAGTAAAGTTAAAGCGACTCTATAACTTGCAGTGAAGTTAAAACTTTGTAACACCCTCGTAAGAGTTTGAATAACCTTGAAAATACTTTAAGAGCACGTGACATCAAAAACACAAAGAACCTAAAATATCAGGCTCCAAAATGTCCACTTTATAATGCATAATCTTAATAAGTTCCCATTTGAATTCACTTCAGAATAAAAAATTGACGAAGAACTTTAATCGAAAAATCGAGAGGAAAAAAGGAAGAATCTTCCGGTTCGAAGCGGCCGACTTATTGCCAGAGTTTCCGAGCAATTTCGCACATGCCACGTATGTACGTTGTTCCCCGAATGGGAGAAGTGGCGAGAAGAAGAACGCGAGGCCGGTGCAAACTTGGCGACCTTTCAAGCCGGAATTCCGAGTGTCTCTGTCTCCCGGGCTAGGGACTTAAACGATGGGACGAGGGTTGGTCCTTTTTCTCTCTCTGTTCGGGTTCCGTCGTATTCAGAAAGACGGGCGAATCCCCGAGGGTGGCAACCGACTTCCGAATTCGTGACACGAAAACGACGAACCACCAGGCTCCTCGTTCGCCACCTTTCTACGGCAGAAATTCTCGCACGGAGCCGGGAAATACGGGCCCGTTCCGCGAGCGCTCGTTTAACGGCTGGATTTAAAGCGGAAGAGAAGGAGCTGGGAAATACCTTAATGGGACGTCTCACGGGGCGACGATTCGCTGCTGAATTTCGCTGCTTGTCCTTTCGACGAAACTACCAACGACCCGGCGTAAATTTGTTTTAAGCGTTACATGTTTCAAACTGTGCAACTAGGGAACCTGCGAAGAAGAGATTGTCAACCCTGTTTCTGGAATAACACATCTTTCGTTGTTTAACTTCTCAAATGCTTTATCAGCCAGTCAGATTTATTTATCGCTGTAATGTTAAGACAGAGTAATGTTCATATGTTAGGGATATTATGGATTGTTTTTGGTAGCGATCATTGGTAGACGGGTTGGAACTGGAAATTTTATAAATATTCACAAATTTTTTAATTTCTACAACTTCTCCAATAAGAAGTTCTCTAAATTTTGTTGAGGGTTTTTCTACCTCAACGATGGGAAGATTAAAATTCCTTAGGCAGCAATGGAGTCAAGTCCTCGCTGATCGGACCAGATCTTCGGTGGTGGCGTAGCTGATAGGTAGAAGTTCCATACCCGATCGGGTAAGGTGGTATATCTCACTTCGGCATATCACAATAACCCTCCAATAAGAAGTAAGCAAATGGCGATTCCTATCTTTCGATGTATCAATTTCTTTCAAGCAATCTCACATCGATATCAATGCTCCATAAACACGATCAGACTCCCTGATCATCCCAATACGAGGACAGAAAAGGTCCGTAACGTGTTCCGAAGCCGTATCAGGTGGCAACGTCAGGTTTAAGCTCCGTTTGGAGAGGACGACTGGAAAGAGGAACGACAACTACGGAGAGATAGGGGGGTTAAGGTGAGAGTATAAAGCCCGCTGCTTATGAATATTCAATCGACTTCCAGCTTGATTTCGCAACAACGTCCTTACTCGTTGCAGGAACTTTCTCAACGCTCGACACGGTTGATAATCATTCACTTTTTGCTTCGTAAATAAACAACTGCAATCTAATCTTCCTTCAAGATTGATCAGCAGTTTCTTTCGCCCGTGTGATCGGTGTGAACGAGGTTACCTGTCATTGAAAGTTCTTCGTAAAAAGCACCAGCTGTTTCCTTTTTCATTTTACGGAGACAGATTAATTTTTGCTCACTGTAGTACGAACGTATTCTTCCTTTTTTCTCGGATTATTCGGTTAACAGGTTTAGCGATTGTTATTGCCGATATCGAGCGTTTTAAACTCGACTATAAATCGTTTCCCCGAGGTCGATTGGCACGTACCTTATTACCATGAATTTTCTGGTAAAAACGCGCAGCTGCAGCTGACGCTCGAGCAAGATGTACGAAAAAAATAACTTTTCGCTTCCGATAGAATCAAAATTTGCGAATTAGCTTTTGCGGTTTATGAATAATCTCCGCGATCAATCGGTTCTCTTTTGTGCGGCCCCACAATGCAACGGGAGTAACAATAGCGGATTAAGCGACGATACCATTATTCCATTTACAAATTACAAATTTATAAATACAGATTTGAGCAGGTGGGGCTGGTACAGAAATCAATAATTCGTAAAGTGCTTCATGTTTTGTTAGGTACTTTGTTACATAGATAATGCATATATTATATTATTATTATATGAATTTGGAAAATTTTCATACAAATTTGAGAATCAGAAAATTATTGAAATTTACACACAAAAATTTAGGAAAGAACAAGCATGGACATCCAAAAACCTAAAAATTAGTAAATTCAAAAAATGAAGAACTCAGATCACATGATTCCAAAACTGAAATCAGCTTCCCACTTTAACCCAGAAAACATTGTTCCCGTAACGTGCATAAAAGGTAAAATAAATGGTAAGTCAATTTTTCCGAAACATCTCCGATATCGATATATCTCGGGTACCAAACGCGTTTGTCATCCGCGTGGCGTGTATCGTCGCGGCGAATCCCTTTAAACAACGCAGTCGCAATTTCCGCGTAACGCGAAATTCCGATTACAAATTCGCGTCCCGCAGGGATATTGCGCGGGCTCGAGCCGGATAATAAATTTTATAGGTCGTCGTTGGCCGCTAACGAGCTGGCCGCGCGCACGCGAACGTATAATGGACATTCGCTGCTAATCCAGCGACGAATCGATGAACGTACGATAACTCGAACGCTGGTTGCACGGCAGCTGGCCTGTCGTGGTTAGAAGCGGCTGTCACGGTTATCGATGATGCATTTGCCACGGTAAATACGGGTACGTGTCGTTGACATACGGTAATTATTTACGCCGTCGAATCTGTAAATAGTTTGCCGGACTTGATCGTTTCTACGATCGGTTTTCATCGCGGTTGCATACCTGTCCGCTTCTGTCCTTCAATTTTCATCCTCCTACTACGGACTATACCTAATTAAGCCCATTATCTCTTCGCGGTTTTACCTACAGTTTCATTCTGCGTTCCCTTGCGAAATCTGCTTCCAGTTTGCGCTACACTCGACGCACGAATTTATGGTCGTTTAATGGAAAACGTAAACAATACGCAACGCCGTTATTTATACTGTTTACCCTTGGTATTATAGGTTTATACGCGGTGAATTTTAGTAGGTTTCAGGTACGATGACAGCGCGGTTTTTAGGGGTTTTGGGACTTTGGGAGTTTTTAGGGTTAGGAGTTGGGGCATATGGGAATTTGGAGATGTGGAGATTTGGGGACTTTGGGATTTTTGGGATGTAGGGATTGCAGGGCTTGGACTTTGAGGATTTAGCAATTTAGGGGACTTGAAGATTTGGGGATTCTGGAATTTGGAAAATTTGGGAATGTGGAGATTTGGGAATTTGAGGATTTGAGAATTTGAGGATTTGGGGATTTGGGGATTTGGAGATTTGGAGATTTGGAAATTTGGAAATTTGGAAATTTGGGGATTTGGGGATTTGGGGATTTAGGAATTTGGAAAATTTGGGAATGTGGAGATTTGGGGAATTGAGGATTTGAGAATTTGAGGATTTGGGGATTTGGAGATTTGGAAATTTGGGGATTTGGGGATTTGGGGATTTAGGAATTTGGAAAATTTGGGAATGTGGAGATTTGGGGAATTGAGGATTTAAGAATTTGAGGATTTAAGGATTTGGAGATTTGGAGATTTGGAAATTTGGGGATTTGGGGATTTGGGGATTTAGGAATTTAGAAAATTTGGGAATGTGGAGATTTGGGGAATTGGGGATTTGAGAATTTAGGGATTTGAAGATTTGGGAACATTGTAATTTTTGAAACGTACAGATTTGGGAAGTGTAGGAATTGCAGGACTTGGACTTTGAGGACCTAGCAATTTAGGGGATTTGAGGATTTGGGAATTTGGTTAGGGACCTTAAAATTTCAGAATTATAGAATCTGGAGATCTAAAGAGTTCTAAAGAATCTACCCTAATATAAAATATTAATAACAACATATTCAATATCATTTTTATTTCCATTAATGTACAAATACAATTTACAAAGACAGTAATTTACAAAGACAGTTTCCCAAGCTTCTAAATCGGGCCATGTCCACAAGATCCGACTAAACAACAGCGCGTTCAACTACGTATATTTACGCGAGTCGATCGTGACGAAACGATTGGATAGCTCGTAAATCCGTCGAATAAGTAATAACGAGGAGGACTGACCGATGGAACTACACGTAAAACCACGGTGACGAGCGTTCCACATCTGTCCACGTTGACTGACCGAGACACGTAATTGACTACAAGCTTTTTCCTGACTGATCTCTCCGTTCAACGCACCGCTCTTTGCTCTCGTCTGACCGCGAAACGACCACCTAAAGAAGACGAATCGCTTTCCCGTTTGGTTTTTCTCCGTTTCGTAACGTGTGTCGCACCAATATTTGTGCTGCCATTTTTGCTCGAACTTAAACAGACACCTGTTCGTGAATTCGACGTCGATTGGTTACTTTTGGTTATTTTTGGTTCGAGGAATGTTCGAATCGTGAGAAGTTTGGAAATTTAGGGATTTGGGGGATTTGGAGGATTTGGGGATTTGGGGATTTGGGAAATTTTAGGGTGTGGGAATTTTAGAATTTGGGGATTTGGGGATTTGGGAAATTTTAGGGTGTGGGAATTTTGGAATTTGGGGATTTAGGGATTTGGGAATTTGGGGATTTGGGGACTTGGTTATTTAGAAATTTGGAAACTTGTGAATTTGGGGATTTGGGAAATTTTAGGGTGTGGGAATTTTGGAATTTGGGGATTTGGGAAATTTTAGGGTATTGGGGATTTAGGGGATTTGGGGATTTGGGGATTTGGGAAATTTTAGGGTGTGGGAATTTTGGAAATTTGAGGATTTGAGGATTTGGGGATTTGGTGATTTGGAGATTTGGGGAATTAAGGAATTAGGGATTTGGAAATTTGGTAAATTGGTAATTTGGTAATTTGGGGAGTTAGGGATTTGGGTACTTGGAGATTTGGGGATTTGGTTATTTAGGAATTTGGAAAATTTTCGAGAATGTGGGGATTTGGGAAATTTTAGGGTGTGCTCGTAATTATACTATTTGTAGCTATACTACTTAACTCTACACTCTTTAATTTTTGGAAAGTTAATTTTAATAAGTCATCATCCAGTTAGGATGATGAAGTCAATATTACATAATAACAATAATACATATTGGTATAGTTATCGAAACAAACAGATTTAAATAGTTATCGAAACAAGCAGATTCAAATAGTTATCGAAACGAGCAGTTCGAGTTTAATTGGCTGACAGAACGAATCCAATTTCGTCGACCAGCAAAAAGATCGAGTTTCGTTCAACTGCAAAATGTGATTCCGAATAACAATGTATTTTAGCGGCCGTATGTTCGATAAAGGATATATTCTACATTGTTGGCCGAGAGTCGGGTAACGCGGTTAGAATGGACTCGGGAAGCGAAATCGTGCAAGTTCCCATGTAAAATTCATGCGTTTTTATAGAATTCTGAATTTGTGCGAGGTAGAATGCATCTGTCGGCGCATTGCTCAAGGCAACGCGGAATTTTTTGAAACACGAGGTAGCAAACGCGAGAAAATAGTTGGAATTGTTAACAAGAAATGTTGCAATACAGAGATGTTGACAGAAAACGCTCGTTGCGTGCACAGATTAAATTCAGTATTTCTTTTCTATGAAGGAAAGATTTTTATATATACGTGACAGGTTTGATCATTAGAACACGTAGTTATCGGTGATATTTACGATTCTGAATTTTTAATTTCACCGAAGCGCGGGAAAATGGTCAAGTTTAAAATAATAATTATGAAGATAAAGATGATTAAAAAATTTCATTTAAGTATTTGTTTATTATTCATTTAATAAACTATTCTTATATACAATTAACTCGTGTGACTCTATCAGTTCTAACATCATCCAGATTCACACATTCTTTCACTGAAAATAACTTAAGAAACACACATGTTTCCAGTAACAAACACACACATGCTTCCAATTAGTGTAAAAAACAGTTCAATGAGAGCTTCAAAATAAATAAAAAATAACCGCAATGTTTCGAGTAAAATGAGATAAGCAATTGATGACGAACGGTTTAGTTAATGTAGCGCATTTATCTCGATCCTCAGTTCCAGAATTTCAAAGAAACCGGTTTTCCCGCCGATTTCACCGCGTGCAAAACACGTCTGCGCACTTGGTCGAATTTCGAAGAAGCCGAAGAGAGAAGCAAAGGAAAGAACGAAAGAGGTTCGCCTACATCGGAATTGGCGCGAGACTGGCACAAACACGTGTGTCCCATTTACCGGGATTCTGGGCTCGCGCGTGTGCGCGCAGAACCAACGCGCACTCGCGCTGTTCCCGGTCGCTGGCCGCTCGTTAATACCCTCGATTAACCTCTCGTTGCTAACGACCTACGAGCGACGTTTAATTCGATCATCAGTTTTGCGACGTAAATTCATTACGCTCCGCTAGACTAATTGCTTCGACTCGCGGAACCTGTACTGATGTTTCAACGGAACCAGTTCGAGATTTCGATTTATCGATGGAGACTTAAGAACTTCCTCAACTGCCGATGTAGTTCATGTACCACTAAAACTAATATAAATACGAAAAGGAATTCTTTTAAAATAGATCAATTCTGATTTAAAATCGATTCAGTAAGATCAGGTTAAAATTAGATTAAGGTTAAATTGAAATTGTTTTTCATTTCACAAAAAGGAGCCACAGCTGAAGGGTTCATACATCGAAGAAGTTTTTGGTGTAAGAACTTTGTTAATACATTGAAGAATTTTGTTTAAGAAATTTGATTTAGAAGTTTGGTTAAGAATTTGGTCTACGAAATTTATTTAAATCGAAAAAATTATTGTGGGTCACATAGGGTGGTCACTAAATGGCGGTACAAACGAAAAGTACAAAATTAAAGTTTTTTAACTTTATAATAATTTTAATTTTTATGTCTTTTTAATATATAAATTATTTTGTATACTTTCAAAAATTCCAGATCCAATTCTAACATGTCTTAATTTCTGAAAGTGAGTCCGTGAGTAAATATTGTATTGTTTGAAGAGGTAACGTCCCAGTTTTGAAGCGTTAATTTGCCTAAATCCCGTTTCGGGGAGGTCCATACGTTGCCGTGATTAAACCGTGATTTTTGCGATGGTTTATCCTTGAGAGAAGCAACCCCTCGAGCGGTGCTTAATTTGCGGCAAGGGGGCGTTATCGTTAGGATCGACGAACAGTCGTGACGGCGCTCACCCCTCCATTATAGGGTTAACCGTAATGGATGTTCAGGATATACGCTGCTATTCGCATTTCTCTGCTGCATAGTTCAAAATTAACAGGAAGCCGAATCTCTCGTTTATCAGCTAGTCTGAAACGTCGTCTGGCTACGGAGAACAATAACAAACACGCGGCAAATATTTTGCTCAATGGAAGACTCAAATTCCACTCTTCACATTTTTCTATTCCCGAACTATTAAATTATTAAATTGCCAAATTTTATAAATTTTAAATATTCAAATTTTCAAATTATTAAATTTCAAACTTATCACACCCTAAAATTTTCCATGTCTCCAAATCTCCACATTTTCCAAGTTCTTCAATAATCAAATCTCTAAATCCCCGAATCCATAAATCCCCAAATCGCCAAATTTCTAATTTCCTAATTCCCTAATTCCCTGAATGTCCAATCCCCAAATTTCAAAATTCCGATACCTTAAAATTTCCCAAATCCCCAAATCTCCACATTCCAAAATTCCCACACCCTAAAATTTCCTAACTCTCCAGATCTCCACATTCTTAAAGTTTCCAAATTCCCAATTCCCCAAATTCCAAAATTCCCACACCCTAAAATTTCCTAACTCTCCAGATCTTCACATTCTTAAATTTTCCAAATTCCCAATTCCCCAAATTCCAAAATTCCCACACCCTAAAATTTCCTAACTCTCCAGATCTCCACATTCTTAAATTTTCCAAATTCCCAATTCTCCAAATCCCAAAATTCCCACATCCTAAAATTCCCCAAATTCCCCAATCCCCAAATCCCAAATTCCTCCAATTCTCAAACCCTCATAACCTAACTCAATTTTCCCAAATTCGCAAATCCCTAAATCCTCATATTCCCAAATTTCTAAATTCACAAATGTCCCATTTCTCAAAAGTCCGCATACCCACATTCCTAAATTTAGGTAGTAATAATTGGCGCAACCGTCTCGTTTATTCATTAGCAATTGCCGTTCTTTTGTTTCCGTTATTGTACCCGGGACGGTAGTTATTTTTCGTCTGCTCGCAATGTTGATTTTCCCCGGCATTTTCCGCGAAAACGCGTGTAGCCCGACCACGAAGACGAAATGGAATGAAATTTAATACGTATCTCGGCAGAGGCGGAAGCGGGAACTCGGCTACTGTAGAAGCAATGAAATTTTAACTTTGCTCGCTACTTCCCTCGAATTCCATCCTGTGTGCAAGCACGAACCCATCGCCAGCACACTTTTCGATGCGCAAACGATATTTGCTAGCTTGTTTTCGACTACGCGCACGCTAACGAACTTGCTTCCTATGGAAAATTCATTATCGGACATACGGTAATTCGTGGCCACGCATTTCTCCGCGACGTCAAACCTATTATACGCTAATTTCGTTCAACTTACGAAATATCCTGCGCTCGAGAGCTCTTTCGCTGTAGGTCGACTGACAGACTTCCAGAAATTTCAGCCTGAGGAAAGTTGGAACACTGAAACATAGTAGTGTCTTATTTTTGTTATGATAAACTATACTCTCATGTTATCGTATAACAAATAATATGTTGAGAGTCGCTGTACAAAAATAAGAGATGGTACAAACGGCCTTTGAGAGTAACACGCCTTTCGCAGCTTTCATATTTTCAGACAGCTTTAGTTGCGTGTGCATATCTGTTTACATGGACGAAATTCAAATTTGTGTCTTATTAAATGAATGCACTCTGTAATGCTATTTTCTACACAAAGATATTAAGTCGCTCGTAGCAAAAAAATGTCTACTTTAGCCTTACATACATCTGTTTTTATAGATCTGAGTCAGTTAACATTCTGCAATACTAACAAAAAATTCATATACTTTTCAACAAACTCTCCAATAATAAATTCAGTCCACATTCAACGTAAAATGTGAATAGTGTCTTTGAGAAACTTCACGTTTCATCGAACGACAAACAGAATGCAAGTATGATTTACAACGACACTTTCTAAAACCACGAATTAATTGATAAAAAGAGCAATTAACTTTTCCCATATTTCCACATGCAAATAGTTAACGCGCAATCGAGCATGATACTCGATTTAAACGAAAATCAAACACGCGGACCAATTAAACGCACTCCGGCTCTCTGGTGGCGTTCGCGAGATTCGAACGATAAATATTTTCGAAACTAATTCGTAGTAACATTAAGTTCCAATTAAGGGGATTACGGTGGTCGTTGCGCGTCGCTCATAATTATTTATTGTTCCGGCCCGGTTGGTTAATCCCTGCCAATTAAATCCATGTAGGTGGCCGGCGCATTTTGCAAAGCGTTCGAAAGTCGTGGCTCCGTTTTCGAGATACGTATCTAACAAGGGACAAAGTAGCTGTAACCGGTAAAAGAGTAGCCCTCGTTCGGTTTGTGTCAGCCCTGAGGATGACAAGTGTTCGCAGGATTGCGGGGAGGCTGAACCAAGACCAATGAATATTCACGGGCCGCTTTAGCGGTGCAACGAGTCATTTGAATTTATACGCGTGCTACGGATTATTCCTTTCCTAAACTCTCGTTTCGGAGGCTGAGCCTGTAGTTTGGGCGACAAAATTTCTCTCGCGGACGCGGACAAATTGTAAACGATATTCGGAGCAAGGTTTTGGAACTTTTGGAAGTTTTGGAAGTTTTGAGATTTTTGGAACTTTTGGAATTTTTGGAGTTTTTGGAATTTTGGAATTTTTAAGTTTTTAAAGTTTTGATTTTGCAAGTTTCAAGCTTCGAGTTTCAAGTTTCAGGTTTCAGGTTTCATGTTTCAGGTGTCAAGTATCAAGTATTAAATATCAAGTTTCAAGTTTTAGATATTATGTATTAAGTATCAGGTTTCAGCTTTCAGGTTTTAAATATCAAGTATCAGGTTTCTGGTTTCAGGTTTCAAGTTTCATGTTTCAGGTGTCAAGTATCAAGTATTAAATATCAAGTTTCAAGTTTTAGATATTATGTATTAAGTATCAGGTTTCAGGTTTCAGGTTTTAAGTATCAAGCATCAGGTTTCTGGTTTCAGGTTTCAAGTTTCAAGTTTCATGTCTCAAGTTCTCAAACTTCCACGTTTTCCAATTTCATTCGTTTATATTACTGTGCTAATAATTTTATCATATAAGACTACAACGGTACTACTATTTCATAACACTACTCTTCTACCATTTTTGCTATCAATTTCGCTATTCTTCCTAGCAAATAAATTCTATTTCATGAATTGCTCGTGAACTCATCAATTTTCCATATCAGTTATCATCGAAAAAATAATTGCTCGAGAAAGGTGAAACATAAAACCAGATCCCAATTAAATTCTATAAAACACGTATACCTCGTATAAATCTAAAATATGTATGAAAACTACTAAAGCACTTCCAGCAAACTATTTTTTGCTCAGGCAATATGTATTTTTTCTCGCCATAACTATACTAGATGACCATGTGTACATTCGCCAACACTTGTCTACTGCCTCAAGGCAAATTTAGAAGTCAGTATTATAAGCGATGTTGTGAGTAATAAATATACTGGACCACATCTAAATTCTCTTCCCATCAAACACAAACTCCCTTTCCTCTCTACACTTTGAACTTAAAGTTAAAATCGTCAGATCGAATTCTAAAAAAGTTATTCCGTTTTAATTCCCATCAAGTTACTTTATACGGTGCGCAGTCTTGACAGTCTCACCAAGCGTCACAATCGCGTAGAATCGTTTCGAAAAGAGCAAGTTCAACAAGCTCGGCGCTCATCGAATGCCTTTGATAGGAAGTCGATGCAATCAGGAACGACCCTTGTCGCTAGGGCGGCAACTTCGAAACAAATTCGTCCGAATATTCGTCGAGTCGAGACGATTCATTAAAAAACCGAGAACACGGCGAGAGAGCTTGAAAGTTTTCGCAAGTTTCGCTCGGCAGAGCAGTCCGCGTCGAATAGCAAAGTTCGGGAAACGCCGCCGTCGTGATTTTCCTTCTCTTTTGCTCTAACGGAGCTCGTGTCTCTTTCTCGAACGAGGGAAAATAAGATGTCGAAACGCCCTACGGTCCGAGGAGGGTGGCTTACCCAGTTTCTCGAGCGATCCTTAATGCGAACTTCATTAAAGATTTCTCCCTGCCAGTTGGATCTCTTCAGCTTCTATTCATATAGATTTAAGGCTCGTCCGAAGATTTGTCCTGCAAACATTTGCCTCATTCTCGAAATGCACGAGCTACTCGAACTTTTATAATCACCGATTTCAATGAGATTTCTTCGCTAAGCTGGAAACTTATTCTCTCGTACCCCGATGACGCTTTTTTACACACGCAATTTTTAATATTAGAGACATATTTATATTTTGTTCCAATTGTCATATCGGTTTATTAATTCACATTGTACTTATTATATCTGGATCAGTGTACTTTTGGACGTCACCGCTTGCGATTTTGCTTTAATCAAAATATGTTGTAGTCCATGTAAAATTAGGGGGGGTTTAAGTCATCATTTTGCCGGTTTTGAATTTATTAACAAATAGCAAGCCTTCACAGTTTGCGGATTTTTGCCCATTATGCGAAAGTAGGCTTCACTTACGAATTTTTTTCTCAGAAACTACTGAACCGATTTAGCTAGATTCTTTTTTATTTTATTCATGAAGGTTTGGGCTATTTTAAAATATTTTTTTTAATTCTGTCAATTTGTTATAAAATGTCGAAAAATTTAAACGAATTCTTTTTTACGTTTTTTTCAACGAGGGGCGTATTGTTTAAATCTTTCGACATGTTATAACAAATTGACGGAATTAAAAAAAATATTTTAAAATAGCCCAATCCTTCATGAATAAACCAAAGAAGAATTTAGCTAAATCGGTTAAGTAGTTTCTGAGAAAAAAATTCGTAAGTGAAGCCTATTTTCGCAAAAATGTACATATCAGTTTCCATCAAGCTCCTTAATTAACCCCATACTGTAAATTGACCCATTATGTAAACCGACCCACCATTACTAAAATAAACTGACGTAACCCCGCCACGTAAGCCGACCCATAAAACAATAAACTAACCCGAGAAGCCCACACATAATCCCCCAAAAAAAGTTGATCAGAAATTCTTCCAATCATCAGCTTGTTTCGTTCTGTTTATAAAACAAAGTAAGCCGATCGCTTTCGAGATTGCTCGAGACTCTGTTCAGCGAGAAAAACGAAGACGGAGAAAAGTTTCCGGTGGAAAGGAGAAAAACTGGAAGTTTCAAATGAATTCTTAGGTCAACCTAATTCACGACGATTTCAATCATCTAGCATCCCTCTGTGCGAAGGGGGTGCGCGACAAGCCACCGGTTTCTTTGACTTGCGAATTATTAAATCGACGGTGGCCGACGCGACATCGAGGTACTCGTTAAACATGTATCGGTGCACTCTGCAAGAATTGGAACAGAGAGTAGAAAATTTTCCAGCGGCCAGATTTCGCCGATAAGTTTCCTGTCATTGTCCTGCTTTCGGTAACTCGATGAATTAGTAGGCGGTGAAATGAAGTTATGAGGTATATGTTTTAGAAGAGGAAGTTTAATAGTCTGGTTATAGTGAAAGACACATTTGAAGTTTGAAGAGTACTTTTATAATTTGTATATTTTGTATGATTCATATATGATGGATCATCAAAATAATAAACTCACATTAACTATTCACATGTGTACACATGTGTACAGATCAAACCGTGACTAATACGACTTTTTGTCAGAGAATCAAACTTTCTTTAAATGGATCAATTTCTTCAGGAAAATTGTCAGAAGTGCTAAATGATGGCTAATGACGTCTGGGGACAAAGAGTCCTCCAGTGAGTAAATGCTAATGTAATTCATACAATTCATTTAACATATGTAACATATGAAACTTATTCAACTCGTGTAACTCATATGACTCATTTAACTCATACAAACCGTATAATACATGTAACTCACACGATCCATATAATCCACATAACTCATTATACATCTTCATATGAATTTTTAAATGTTTGTAAATTTTTAAATGTAGTCATATGTGACTACACATATGATATGTGTGTTATATCATAATATAACACATGACTATATAATATAACATATGACTATATTATTCAATATTTTAAACAACTCCTAACATTCTTAAAAGTTCGATAGTTCTCAAACAATATAAAATGTAAGATCATATATCGAGCTTGCGCCATAATCGTTTCAAAGAAATAACTTGCCAGCTTCGCACTGTACTTTGTAACGGTAGTTACCGTCATAAACCTTAATAATATTCTTTTCTACCAGAAGAAGAGAATCGTACATTCCAAGATACGAAGGAAAATCCGGTTCGCTTTGAAAGTGCGCGTTGGTCCTCAATTTTCTTCGAGTCTCCTACGACAGGATCGTTAGCGAAATTCTTTTCAACCCCTCTGTTTGTAAATCCTCGCGAGGGTTGCTATGCCGTTCTCATCGATTTTCGTTTCACGAACGGAATACAGTTTTCTCGAGTTGATCGTAGAATACCGATTGCGTTATTTCTTTTATAATCGAAACGCGAGAGCGATCGTATTTTTCTTATTATTACTTTCTAGCATTATACGGGTCTTTGAAGGATATTCGCTACGTTCGAAGTGGGATCAAGTCAATTTTCTTCAGTTTCACTGAACTTTTATTGTACTCGATTATCTCCAATTATTTTAATTATTTTAAATATTTAGCAGAACAAACTGGTTTATTTAAATCAAATTCACTTACATTATTGGGAGAAACATTTACATTCAGCGGAACAAGGAGTGCATTTATGGCAGGATAGGAACTTGATGTTTTTAAGAATAAATTTTGTTAAATAAAACTTGTAAGAGAAACATGTTTTCTGTTTTTAATCAAAAAGCAACAAGAAATATAGTATTTGTTCCTACATTTATAACTAAAAGTTTGCAGACAATTTCGACGTGTATAATACACTTGTTTCATGCACATAATTTCAAAGTAGTGATGGCTTTGAACGAAATAAAAATAAATGATCAATCAATTAATAAAATAAGTAAACGAATAAAATAGATGACTAAATAAGTTATAGATGAAATAATAAATTTTCAATATGAAATAAGAAACCGAATAAAATAGAATTAAATAAGAGAACAGATAAGGTGAAAGTACATAAAGCAATTTATTCGGGTCCCTTATCGCGCATAAAGTTGGAGGTTCGATTCACGTAACTGAATACATGAATTTTGACCCTTTTATTCCATTGCATAGTTCTTGCGCACGATCTTGAACAAACTTTCGTTTCTCCTGTTGGCCGGTTCATAGCCCCGTCATCGTTGTCGACCTTCCGTCTGGCCTGTTATCGAACGACCCGAACTTCTCGGCGAACTTTATAAGCGGGGTCATTCTGGATAACGAATTTCCATGCTTTCCGACCTGCCTCTCCCTCCTTTTATTCTCCTCTTATCCCCCTTTGTTCTCTCCATCTTTCCGTTTCCGGAATCTTTACGATTCTATTTCTGGTTAGACTGTAATCGACCGAACAATTTCCAACTTTGTATTCGCGTTTAAGAAACTCCCTTCGATCCCAGATTTTTTATTCTCCATTTAGTCTTCATTACTCCTACGTACCTTTTTTACTTACTGCTCTATTTTCATCGCCAACTTGAACTTCATGGTTTTCAATAGGCTCGTTACTATCGTTTTTATTGTTTTGCTATTTTAGTTTCGTCGTTTTTATTATTACTGTTGTGTTGTTTTACTATTTTATTTTTTTACCATTTCACTATCCTACGATTTTAATATATTAGTATTACACTGTTTTATTGTTACTTACGTACTACACTACACATACTTACAGTTACACTATAATGATTTATTTCTACTTTATTATTTCACTAATTGTGTTATGTAACTATAAACTTATTAAATAATATATATTCATAACTAAATAAAATTATCTATCATTGATAACTAAATACCTTCACGTCCGATCCAATAACCATATTTCCAAGATGACGTTAAATTCAAAGTAGAATCAAATTTCCTTATCATCATCGATCCGTTTCCTCCAAAGGAACAATTACAATAAGAAATTGTTATCCGTGACTCTGGACTTCTCCGATAATAAAATTTCAATCAGTGTCGACTTACGTCCCGTGTCGACGGGATTTTAATTTTCCAGTTCGATCGTGACATTCCCTTCTTTCTCGATCGTTTCGTCAATTATAATCGAGTCGGAAAGTTCCGGAGGCATTCGCTTAGACCGGAAGCGACGGGGGTGGATTCTTCCGAGCGGTGTCTGGCATCGAGCCGATTACCACGGCAATTCCTCGCGGATTTAGTTTCTCCGGGCTTAATTACATATCGGTAAGCCGATCGCCGACTAACGATGTTTACCGGCTTTCGGTGAACTTCGAAACTGCAAGCTCGGGAGGCCGGAAGTCGAGGATCGCCCGTTACCGTCGCGGAAACGCTCTTTAACGGGTTACAGTTCCGATTCGCGAGGCTGCTTTTCCATACCCTTCTAAACACCCCTTTTACTAACTTGCTCTTCCGTTTGTTTGTTTTAATCCATTGCTATTTTGATCAGTGACGTACTCTTCGTCGTTAATTTTAAATTATATTCAATTCCTTCCTTTTTCTAACTCGCTCTTCTGTTTGTTTTGCGTCTTTGTTTGTTTTAACCCATTGCTATTTTGACGAGTGACTCTTCGTCATCAATTTTTACTTATATTCAATTCTTTTCTTTTTCTAACTCGCTCCTCTGTTTGTTTTGCATCTTTGTTTTAATCCATTGCTATTTTGTCGAGTGACGCACAAGTCATCAATTTTCTACTAAAATTGATTACTTCGTGCTCAATTATAGTTATACGTATAATAACACATCTAATTCATATATTAAAGTACAACATTTATAACGAATAAGTGTACCTGTGTATGATTAAAATTATTTAGTCAATATTGCTATGTGTATGTTTACATAATATAAAACAGTCTATACAAAATTATTTGCAGAATTAAATTTTGTGTTTAATTATGATCTAGATCTAAGGGATGATTTATGAAGGTTAAATTTGTTACGTCATTGCAAGTATCACCTACTTTTTACAAAATTTTATAAACGAAAAAAAGTTGAAATATCCATTCCAATTGTATGACACATTCTATGTCTGTTAAGTAAACAATAAAAATTTTGCAATTGTAAATGTAATAATATTAACATAAGAACGAAAAATGTGAAGCCAGGCAGAATGAACGAAATGTAAATTTGGAAGAGTGCAAAGTAGAAATCCAGTAACGAGATTTCCAGCGGAAATCGCAGACAGCAGGATGAAAGGTGTATTTAAGTAAAAAGTAGCACGTATTACATTTGTTATATGGCAGAGTCCGTGGACACCTCAAAGAGCATAACGTGCCGCTTGATGAAAGGCTAAACGTAGATTTAGTGGGTTCTCGGGTATGCAAATTAGAGGAACCGCGTTACCGCCGAAAACAGGGTTTCCACGAAAGGATATTACGAGGAGAGCACTACTTTCGTCAGATTCTAAAAGGACAAAAGAGTAACATCGGGGGTGGTTCCGTGAAACGACTATAACGTAAAAATAAACAGGTCTGACGGGACCCTTGGATGGTGTTAAAAGTGAAGAAGAGAAGACCTCTCTACCTAGCAATTTCATTACGTACCACAAACGGGAAACTGCGAAAAACAGTAGGAGAAGGAAAGTAGAAAAACGGCGCTGAAGGTAAAATGTCGAGCTGCCTCGTGTCGAGGGAAAGGGGCTAGAAATCTAAATATTTAGAGCAACGTTCCGGGGGTGTTTAAATATTAAACATCGACTCGACGCGGAGCCCTTAGGACTGTTATATCGTCCGTTTCCCTACTTTTCATTTTCGTTCAATCCTGAGGGGGAAACAACGGGACAGCGAAATGGTCGTTGCGCCCTTTTGCTCGAATACCCTCTCGCAATAACTGTTCTTTGATTTGTGTTTCGAGAGCTGTCAGTCGGACAATCGTTTAAGATCTGTTTTTTAACTGCTCGCGAAGACTGACGTCGATAACAATTGTAATATGAATGTATGCGTATGTTGTATTAATAACTTCTACAGTTATGGTATAAATACTTTGGTAATATAATTTTATTCGTCATAAAAATTCGCAATACTGTACCTGGTCAACCTGTACACTTGCCATCTCTTATGTCGACATCAGTACATTCACATTCGTTGCTCCATTGTCAAACGACAATAAATAAGAAAGGACACGAGATTCCGGTTTGCATTCAAAAGCGTTAACATCGTAACGTAGGACGGTTCGCACGGCTGACGATAATTAAGCGCTGGCAGACTACCAGCCTCGTTCCGTAATTAAGAATGACGTTCGTCCCCGAATTATTTCGTCGCGGGAGCAGCGAGTTTCACGGGATTGCGGCCATATTCCTTCAAGAGTCCGTTTCCGCGGATGGAATTCCAGAGGGAACGATACCCGGGACGAAACAACGTTACGAAACAATGTAATTGCTTCTAATCTATGCACGATCATCTCCACGGAATACACGAGCTTCCAGAATTGCCACGAATCTTCTTCCCTTGTAATTTACCGCTATGATTTGCATCGAATCTTCGGATATCGTGATACGCTTCACCGATTACACTGTATCTCGCCATCGATCGTGATAGAAGATCTGGCTGAAGCAATAAGAAACTTTGTTCTGAGGAACACCTACGTAGAGTCTAGGAAAATTTTAGAAAGTCTTCGGACAATACGTAAGATTTGAAGAACTTGTAGAAAAATTACGAAATACTGAGACCGTGAAGAACTTCTAGGAAAATTTTGGAGAGGGCTGAGAATTCCTAGGGACATTATAGAGAGTTTGGAGAACTTATAGGGAAATTCTGGAGACAGTTTGTAGAACTCTTAGAAAAATTTTACAAAGCTGGAAGAGTTGGGGAAATTTTTTAGATAGTTTGCAGAACTCCTAGGGAAATGTTGGTGTTTAGAGAAATTCTAAGGAATTGCTGGAGATTCTGGAAAATTCATAGGGGAAGTCTATAGAGTTTGGAGTACTCCTAGGTACCCGATTACATCTTCAGTTGAAGTCGGTGAGAGTACTGAGTGAGAGATACGAAATTAATAATTTTTATGCTTGACCGAACAGTTAGGGAAGAACTATTCATGGAAATTTGAGAATGTGGGAACTTGGCAATGTGGGACCTTGGAAATATCGCACCTTAGGTATATGGAAATTTGGGAATGTAGAAATTTGAGAATATGGAAGTTTAGGAATGTGGGAACTTGGGAATGTGGTAACTTGATAATGTGGGAACTTGGCAATGTGGGACCTTGGAAATATCGCACCTTAGGTGTATGGAAATTTGGGAATGTAGAAATTTGAGAATATGGAAGTTTAGGAATGTGGGAACTTGGGAATGTGGGCACTTGAGAATGTGGTAACTTGAGAATGTGGAAACTTGAGAATATGGAACTTGGGAATGTGGAAACGTGAGAATGTGGAAACGTGAGAATGTGGAAACTTGAGAATATGGAAACTTGAGAATATGGAAACTTGAGAATATGGAAGTTTAGGAATGTGGAAACTTGGGAATGTGGGCACTTGAGAATGTGGAAACTTGAGAATGTGGAAACTTGAGAATATGGAACTTGGGAATGTGGAAACGTGAGAATGTGGAAACTTGAGAATGTGGAAACTTGAGAATGTAGGACCTTGGTGATATGGAAATTCGTAGAAGAGCACACGAAAATTTACGAATACGAAACTATAAAAAATTTCAATACTATATAAAAACCTTCCTAATATACACCTCCAAACTTGAAAGTTTCAAATCTCCTCAGATCTCCAATCGCGACAAGCGTATTAAAGAGACATTAACAGCTAACACCTTCGGCTTACATAACAGAATAATCGAAAGGAATTACCGTAAATCAGTTTGTAAGCCGGCAGGAACAATAAACAAAGAGCGAGAGAGCATCATTCAGGTATTCGAGGATCAGAACGGAGGGACGAAAGGAATCCACGAAGGAATGCCAAGAGAAATTCGAAGTACCGTCGGTGAACGACGTAATCGCATCCAATCAACGTGCGTATCACGCTGCATATCTGCCGGATAGAATACGGGATTACACGAGAGATCTCTTTGCTATCCGATTGATTCATAATGACCTACTAAATATTAAATAGCGTTTTCGCTCCGAGCTGTTGTAGCCGGTGCGCGTTAACGTTGTGCAAGCGTCGTTCCGTATAACCTTCCGTTGCGGCGCCGCTCCTGTCGCGATAACCGCTCGCTCAAATTTACATATTTCAGAATCGGACGGTAATTATGTAAAACGGAGCATTACGATGTTACCCAGTCCGTTTGATTTCTCGCTCGACCGTTGGATGGATGTAAAACGCTCTCTTGAATACCGAATGCTACGAATCGCTGCCACAGAATCTTCTCGACACTCGTTTCGCTCGATTACCGACTTTCTACGTGTCTGCTGAAAACTACCTTTATTGCTGGATAAACCTTTCATCTACTTTTCATGTTTTCACCAAATTACCGGTTCCTATGTTTCACTTTGTACTGCTACATTACTGTTATTATTTTTTTTTCTTTATTTATTTATAGTCCCATCAACCACTTGTAGGTTATTAATTATAGTTTGTTATGTTTTATTATTTTTATAGTTTTTCATTCTTCCAAATTTTTTTATTTACAGTAGTTGTTATAATTTTTATAGTCTTTGTAAGTTTCATCATTTTTTAAATTTTTATAAGTTTTAATGTTATGCTTGATAAATGTATAATATTGTATGTAAATATTTAACATGTATTTCATGAATATATTTACATTATATTTGATAAATATAATACATCTCATTGAACATAACAGTTCATAAATATATTCATATGTGTATCCATCATATGTACCAATTAAAAAATATGTCATTCATATTTCATTTAATAAATATCTAGTACTGTATCTTACTAGGAACATGTATTAAAGTATTCAAGGTTCTCAGGTCATAAAACTTATTCCATAAAACATGACACAAACAATGTACCAAAGTTACCCTACAGTAAAAATGAGTCATATGAGTACAATGATGTTTTGACGAATTGGTCCGTCATAAATGACGTAATATTTCTTCGAACCGTCTTCGAAATACTTTCTGTCATGCCCATATCCTGAAACTCTAGTCCTAAAATTTATTTTAAGACAAATTTATTGTAGGACATGTACATATGTCAACCAATAGGTTACTATACATATTGTGACCTAAAATAAGAGACTTGTAAAATGGTCACTTGACTGCTTTGGAAGCGAATTCATCTCCATAAAAGTCATCACAGAATTCGAGTCTCTTGACCATATTGGTATTTAATTCATCTCATTGTCAGTAAAATTCATTATAAAATTCTACCTCAACTTTTATAACTTAAAATTGTAAAACAATCGATTTGACTTGACAATTTGGTAGTTGCGACGTTAAATCGTGAAAAACTCGAATATGTGAAAAACATTCAAGTAACATTTCCAAGAGAAATGTGCAAATTTTCCCGTTCGAGAAAGGAGCGGGTCCCGTGGGATCGCAATTGTCGGTAAAAGGGAAAACCGATCGATGAACGTCGCATAAAGGATTAGGCGAGGACGAAGGATAATTAAGTCCGGCTGGGAAACATCCTGAATAGTAGGATATCGGTGATCAATCGTAAACGCGAGTCATCGAGGACGTGAGTCACGATCGATGTGGAAAGCTTTCGTCTCCCGAAGGTCTCGAACGGGACGATAATAATTCCACCAGCACGTTTCCTCGCGCGACAAGCGAACGGGCGAATTCTGCGTCTCGCATTCGGAATTCGCTTTCTCGGTCGACCTGGATTTTCCCACGGACAGGTTTACCAGGAATCTGGGCCTCCAGCCGATAAACTCGTTATTCGCGGTCGACGTGTCTCGTCCTCGGTGAATATCGATCGCATTACCGTGGAAGGACCCAGCCTGGTTATCGGTAATTCGGTGACCCGCTCGGCACGCGCGAGTATCCAACTCGTGCAACTACTCTAACGGGTGTCTTTCAAATTAGACTGTTTTGCGAAATTTTGGGAACGGGGTGAATTTTGATCGAGGATTGTTTCTTCAAGGTTTTTACTGATTCTCTTTCGCGAAGAAGACAAGAGGGTGAGCTTTAGTGTTGATTGTTCAAGGTTTTTTAGATTGTTAGGGTTTTAGGTGTACTTAGGGTTTTAGATAGATATGGATATAGTCATTTGACTGCCATAGTGAAAATTTATGTACGGTGGCTGTGGCTAGTTAATATTTTGACACTGTAGTATTCTATCAATTATGGCTAGTATTAATATTTGGACACTGTAGTATTTTATCAATTATTATTTTGTATCTTTGAACGTAATTGCATAACGCGATTATCCAACCTGTGCAATCACTCTAACGGGTGTCTTTCAAAATATTCTGCTTCGTAAAAATTGGAGAAGGAGGGGTGAACTTTTGTGTTGCTCCTTCAAGCTCGATATGTGTTATATAGAGTGGTTAATATTGTGTATGTTATTGTTTAAATGTTGTAACAATTAACTATTTTCGAAATATATAGGATCAGAAATTAAATAATGAATTTCCAGAGTGAGATATTTGAGCGATTAGTGTATATAGAATTCTTATTACGTTGCCTATAGAATTCTTTGTAACCATGATCTTTTTCGGACAATAAGTACCATATAGTACGAGGTCATTCACTTTAGCTCCTTTAGAGACACAATAGGATGCAGGTATACGCATACCTGTGATCACGCGATCAGCTGTTTCTGTTCAGTGAGGGATTCAGTTCGGGAATTTCAAGATTCGGTAATTTTGTAATTTTGAGAATTTTTAGTTCTGTGAATTTGAGAATTTTTGGGGTTTAGAAAATTTGAGGATTTGGAAAGTTGTGAATTTAGAAGTTTGAAATTATAGAAATTTAAAAATTCAGAAACTTGGAAATGTAAAAATGTGAAGTCTTCAAAATTGTAAAATTTCCATATAAAAAATTTGTAGATTTTGAGATTTGAAAATTAGGGAGTGTAAAAATTGAAAATTTGCCAAATTGACAAAATAATCTTCTGCTAATTACTAAACTTGGAATTTTTAGAATTTCATAAATTAATCTTTTGCATCTATAAAAACTTTTGCATCTATTAAAAATTCTAAAATTTGAGAATCTAAAACTTTGAAGCCTACAAACTTAAAAATCACAGAATCTAAAATTTATCGATCTCCAAATATGTATCAGAAAATTTCACATACTAAAATATCCTCCCCCTAAGAATCACTTCCCCTAAAGAATCCACATAAAGCAACCCACAAAACAAGTGCCTACACCTGACCATTGAACCCACCTAACCAGAACGCACCGATATCAATATTCACATCTATACCATCCATAATAAGTAAATGTAATCCATAAATAATTGATCAAAAATCGATCACAACTGTCCAGTAACGTCCACCGACCTACATGAAATGGCTATTACAACGGTTCTTTGTTTGGGTCCCTCGTGTCGAGGACCTTCTTAAAGGTAATTGAAATAGCTATTTCGATAATCGGTATCGTGCCTTCGGATTGTTACTCCATATCGATAGTTGGTTGTCCCGCTTTGTCGAAGTACGGTTCTCGACGCCCTGTCGAAGGACCTAGTAGCCCATTCCTTGTCGATTTTATTGGACACTTCCCTTTTCTTACAATGTATCTCGCGCTCTGATTGGTCGAACACGACAAAACCCTTCGGTAGATTCTTTTTACCTGAATGCCTTTAGTTCTGTGAGTCACGTTTGCCGTCCATCGAGGAAACAACACAATTGCTGTCCGGTTTCGTCGCACGATTTTAATTGTGTGACGCTCGTCAACTATGTCTCGTCACGCGTCGCGAATTTACACGTGTGTTCGTATGTTGGCAATTTGTGTGTGTGTTTAGTGATGTTTGTGCAACTTTATTCGTGCAGTTAAGGATATCTTTGATGGTGAGTTTTTCTACGTTTACTACTTTAGAGGTGAAACGTTATTAATTTTTAATGGTGGTCTGAATAAATTCTTCTTATATTTTAGACAATTTTACTATAATATATTCCTGATTTTGCTAATTTTAAAATTTTTAAGCTTGGTTCTTGATACTCGTATTTCGTGAAAAGGCTCGTAATTAATTTCCTTATTAATATTAAAATTAAAATTGATTCCCTAACTGGCTATAATTCCCGCGATATTAAATATGGAATATATTTTAATACCATCACATTATTAATGAATATAATAATTACTAATAATAATAACAGTATAATAATATAACGAATATGAATAAACGATGTATTCCAAATATAATCCACTTACGAATTTAACGCATTAATTAAACACGTGAAAAAATGAATTTTGTTAACAGTCCGTAAATAAAACACGTTAGTACATAATTTATGCAGCGAATAAAAGTGTAGAAACGGGGAATTTTACAGGCTATTAACATTCAATTTCTGCGCGCGTTAGATCGATACGTTGTTATCGCGAGAGATACGGAGGAAAAATAGCGGGAATTTTTCGGACGAAACCAAATTGAACGGCAGTTGCTCGCATTTTAACGCAAATTTCTGCGCAATTCCGTTTATTGACGGCCGAGTTAATTTCAACGACCCCGTTGTTTTAACACGCCGCTCAAACACCGTGTACCTATTAATTAAAAGTGGATATTTTTAATCCTCATTGTTTGTTTCTGACAGAGCTTGATATCGTATAACGTTGGCCATTTTTTAAAATCTTCTTCATCGCGAAATCAGGAACACTGCATATTTAACGGTAATTTTACAACTCGTGCAACGTTGCTCTATATACGAAAGTAATTTTGCGCGTTAATAATTTTCCCAGCATTTAAATGCAAATCGCGACACCGTCGAACTTGCTGCAAAGTAATTCTGACGGAAATTGGAATTATTGCCGGTACGTTGTTCGTTTGGGTTCGGCAATCTTTTGAACTCGTGAAAATCTTATGTCCTCAAGCTTTTAAAATTTTGAAATCCGTATTTTTATGTTTTGAAATTTTTAATTTCATTTTTCTAAATTTGCTGATTTGCAGTTCTGAAGTTTTCAAAGATGCAAATTCTCAAATTTCAAAATTCCTAATTTTCAAGCTCACTTCCAAAATTTTTGAGTTCCAAAATTTCTAAATTATCAGTTTCCCAAATATCCAAATTACCAAATTAGGATGTACTAGTACTAACTCGTCAAACTGACTCCTAGTACTAACTCGTCAAACTGACTCCTAGTACTAACTCTTCAAACTGACTCCTAGTACTAACTCGTCAAACTGACTCCTAGTACTGACTCCTAGTACTGACTCCTAGTACTGACTCCTAGTACTGACTCCTAGTACTGACTCCTAGTACTGACTCCTAGTACTGACTCCTAGTACTGACTCCTAGTACTGACTCCTAGTACTGACTCCTAGTACTGACTCCTAGTACTGACTCCTAGTACTGACTCCTAGTACTGACTCCTAGTACTGACTCCTAGTACTGACTCCTAGTACTGACTCCTAGTACTGACTCCTAGTACTGACTCCTAGTACTGACTCCTAGTACTGACTCCTAGTACTGACTCCTAGTACTGACTCCTAGTACTGACTCCTAGTACTGACTCCTAGTACTGACTCCTAGTACTGACTCCTAGTACTGACTCCTAGTACTGACTCCTAGTACTGATTCCTAGTACTGACTCCTAGTACTGACTCCTAGTACTAACTCCTAGCATTGACTCTTGGAATTGATCTTGGAATTGACTCTTAGCATTGACTCTTAGCATTGACTCTTAGCATTGACTCTTAGCATTGACTCTTAGCATTGACTCTTAGCATTGACTCTTAGCATTGACTCTTAGCATTGACTCTTAAAATTGACTCTTAAAATTGACTCTTAAAATTGACTCTTAAAATTGACTCTTAAAATTGACTCTTAAAATTGACTCTCAGAATTGACTCTCAGAATTGACTCTCAGAATTGACTCTCAGAATTGACTCTCAGAATTGACTCTCAGAATTGACTCTCAGAATTGACTCTCAGAATTGACTCTCAGAATTGACTCTCAGAATTGACTCCTAGAATTGACTCTTACAATTGACTCCTAGTACTGACTCTTAGTACTGGCTCCTAGAACTGACCTCCTTCCGGACATCCATGAATATGACCCCTATTACCTAAACTCTAACTATCCAATAACAATATCAAACTTTATACATAAAAGAATATCTAAATTTTCAAATATAAAGAGTACCTAAATTTTCAGATCTAAAGAGTACCTAAATTTTGAACTATCCAAATATCCACCCACACAGCTCCACCATAGTATAACATTCCTATCCTCAGCGAGCAGTTCAACCTAAGGCAAAGTTTTAAACACATTTCGTATCGAAAGTTACAGCTGTAAGCGTTTGCATACTTTCGTGAACCGCTGAAGTCGCAGTAGAATCCATTACAATTAGCAAACTATTCAGGTAGGTTTTCCCACCTTGCAATGCATAATGCAACAGTTAAACGTGGGACTCTCGAATTTATCACCGTGCCATTGTGATATTAACTCGAACACGTTGTACGGAACGAAAGTTTGAAAAAACAAGGACGATGATGTAACGATCGATAACGTTAACAAATTGTATAACCGAAGAAGATAGGTGAAATGATTTTTCGCGTATAACCCGTACGCTAATCGAAACCTCGTGACCGACACGTAGCGAGGCTATATCGAGCTTGTGCTCATTAGCAGCCAGATGACTGGCCGCTTAGGAATTCTAGGAACCCTATCTAGGAACCTGAACGCTATTCGGGTCATCTATTCACCTGCAACTACCCAACTAAATCGGCACGTTGATTGTATTACACCGGGCGATAAGTAGTTTCGATCTGATTTCCAGATATCTGATTATCGGTACATTATCTTTGCTAGTACATGCATCTCGTTATGTAAATAATGATGTAAGTAATGTATGCGCGGTTGTTACTGTTATTACTGTATTTATTTTATTACATCCCTAAATTGATATATTTTTAAATCGGTAATTATCCAAATCTCTTCATTCTCAAATTTCCACTTACCCAAATCGCTATATCTCCAAATCGGTATATCCCCAAATCGGTATATCCCCAAATCGGTATATCTCCAAATCGGTAAATACCTAAATCGCTGCGGCCCCAAATTTCTACATAACCAAATCGCTATATGCTGAAACTCCTACATCCCCAAATCGCCACGTCCCCAATTTACTACGTCCCCAATTTACTACGTCCCCAAATCGCCACGTCCCCAAATTGCGTTCAGCAGTTGTTGTCATTATTATTTTGCTTATCATACTTGTACTATGGAGCTCCTTTTACCTTGTCTCGAGACAAGGTTGTTCTTCAATAAATATTACATCAACTCATAGCTCGCCACCAGTACATCCTAATACCAAAAAGTCAATATCAAAAAGTGCCAAATCGCGCAAAAATCTAAGAAGCGATAAGTCAGAGTCGCTTAATCCTCCTCAAGAACAAACGCACGGTCCGTGACGCGTGAAGGCCATACTGAAATTAACAAGATCATCCCCGTTCGGCCATAAATCCGTGAACAACCGTGCCACGAGGGCCAACGTCGAGCGTGCACGTGCTTGTACGCGTGTATCCG
The DNA here is from genome assembly GCF_050947335.1 of Megachile rotundata. Taxonomy (NCBI): domain Eukaryota; kingdom Metazoa; phylum Arthropoda; class Insecta; order Hymenoptera; family Megachilidae; genus Megachile; species Megachile rotundata. The sequence goes on from NC_134983.1 coordinate 14,610,976, forward strand.
TGTACGCTGGAAGCTCTAAGTAATTACGTTAGCCGGCGAATTAATTAACCGACAGGCGACGGTTATCGATGCCGTTCGAAGGCGCCGAATAGCCAAGCGACTATCGATCGGCTGCCCGATCGAGGAGGATACGCTGCGAGCGTCTTCGATAAAGGATCCGAAGGATCATCGATCGTTGATCATTCACTGTCATCGACTGACCGCGTCAACCCTCCTCCATTATCTGCCTAATTATCGATGGTAATTATGTCCTTCGAACGATACAAGCTTTTTGATACGGCTGTCAGAACGGTAACGTTTATATTAATCTTGTTGACGATCAAGTGTTTCGAGTGAAAGATTGTGACTGGTTGCTGCAAGTGGAACGTGCAAGTTGATAGTTTGTTTTGTCGCTGTTTGCAATGGGTGGGACTGGTATCAACGTTCTAGGTTTGAAATTTCAAGTTTGGATATTCTTTTAGATTTACTTCATTTGTGGAGTTGATAAGTGATAGTGTAATTAGGATGTTTTATGAGTCAGTACTAGGAGTCAGTATTAGCAGTCAGTACTGGGAGTCAATTTAATCAGGATTGCCCTTCTTGGACAGAGAGTCACATGTCGAATGCAGCATCTATTGTCTCCTTTGTTTCGAACTCCATCTCCTTCTCACTCAAACTGTCTTGTATCTCGAATTGTTCTTGACTCTCCCTTTCTCTCACATGTCTCCACATATGTTAATCTAGGAATGATATTTTATATCATGCTCCTCCGACACTCCTAGACATCAGACAACATCAAACTAGTTTCTAATAAGAAGTCATCACAAAAGTGTCCACACCAAACAACCTAAAATCCCAATTTGGAGAGTTGTGGTTTTCAAGAAATTTCGAGACACCATAACGGTTAGTGGTTGAGGATTCATAGAATCAATTGAAACGGGGTTTCGTGATTTATCCTTTGGAGGGGCTCTTATCTTGATTCTGGAAGACGAACTTTTCGGGGCGTAACGGGGAACCGTTGCACTCGGCTGAGAGCAAAAAGGTCCTCCTGTTTCCTCGAGGCAGGAAAATAAGGATGGTCTGCATCGTCGAGGAAAATGCTGGATGGAAAAGCTCCGAGCATCGATCCTTGCCATCCTCCGTTTTAAAGATAAAACCAGCTTCTCCGTCTTCTCCCCAAGAATTGCATTCGCGCGAGCGTATTACTTCTTGCATTCGCGATCGGCTCCTCTTTTAGTCCTCCTTCAACCTCCTCCGCATCCCTCTTCTGTACGAGCTGAAAAGTTCATCTTCCCGCGAAATATTGGGTACACACTGGCTGGAGATTTAATCACGATCGCGTATTAGCTCGATGGATAGCGTTTTGCTCGTTTGTTTGCTTTGTTATTCTGTCTTCGTTTTTCAACGGAGATTAAATGCTTCTTGATACAGATTGTCCCGTGCACTTTAATTGTTATACATAGTTAACGATCGATCGATACATATTTATGATGTTCGACTTCGTGGTACTGAATAGGAAATGTCGAACGTTATTGAGATGTTAGGTACTGGATTAATTTTTGATGTTGGAGTAATATGGCGTATCAAATTGATATCGGTTTTGGTGTTTTAGGAAGAACGAAATTGACTCTTAATACTGACTCTTCTGATACTGATTCTTCTAATACTGACTCTTAAAACTTTCTATTTTAAAAAGATTTTAGTTTGATATTTCATGACAGAAAGTTTTGGAATTTTGGATCTTCACGATCAAAAAATCTAGGATATTGAAGAATTAGAATATTGAACATTCGCAATTTAAAAAGTTAGAAAATTGGAAACTTTAATTCAGACTGTGGCTTCGGAAATGTAAGAGTGTCTTGAAGCGCTCTAAGTATACAGAATCGCACGTTTTGCCATACTTCGTAAAATGAATAAAAATAGTGTTCTCATATCGTGGCGATAATCCGTTGCTATCGATAACAAATTGACAGGTGCGAATCGTTAATAGGTCGAAGTTTCGAATTTATTCGCATGGCGTGTTCAGTGAAAGAAAGTTGGAACGCTTTTCCGGGAATTACCTCGCTGAACGTCTTCTAGGTATATACTTAACCATTACCGATAGAAAGGTATTGGAAGTTCCGAGGCGAACTGTCGAAGTCAGCTTGGCAAGTTCGCGCACGAATTTAATTATAGCAGTTCATAGGGAGTTGATCGGCTATTGGAATCTCTTTCGGGCTGTCTTCCGTGGTGTGATACAAACACAATCGAAAACGGCGTTCCGTTCGATCGATTTTATCCACCGTGTGATCGCCGCGATACGATCTCGCGTAGCTACTTCGTAATGGAATTTCTAGTGCCAACCGTGACCGACTTTGCTCGGTGTCTTTAAGGTAGAAGATCGTTCAGAATGCTTGACTGATTACGACCGATTTCAGTGTCGGCAGAAATTTACGACATTGCCGTAGCTCGGGGACAAAGTAGACCAACCGACCGAACAGATTCCATTTTACCGCCGACGAGTTTCCAATTAAATTTCAAACGTGCCATCACTGTGTCGTCGAATCCTTGTTGCCAACTTCCAAGATTTAACACCTGCGAGTTACTGTCTACTCGTAAATTTCGTACCTCCACATTTATGCATTTCTACATTTTACAACTTTCGTTCTGCTCAACTTTTACTATATCTTCAAGCTTTCGTAGTACCAAAGTTCTAAATTTCCAGATTTAGAAGTCTTTGCTTTTAGATTCAGAAATTTGGACACTTTAAATCTTTATAGATCTCTGAATTTGGAAATGAAATATTTTGAATTCTTATAACTTTAAATTTATAAATCTGGAGATTTGAATATTTCGATTTCGTATGATTCTAAATGTCCAAACCTAGGAATTAAGCATTTCGAACCTGTATAATCCTAAATGTCCAAATTCCTGACTAATAGAAAATTTAATCAGATAACTTTAATTATAATCCGGATTAATGATACAGATTATAATATTACTACAAATAACGTATTATACCTAATAACTCACAACAGTATTGACACAACAGCGTGCATAATTCATTTGCATTCATTATTGGATAATTCGTATGATCTGATATTCCATGTCTACATGAAATCAAATATAAAGTTTCTCCAACTAAATATTATCAAGACCGAAAGAAATAATTGCCCGATAAAAATCTCCTAGAAATCGGTAGATTTTCACCCCTTTTTCACCCCCCAAATCCACCGATTATATTTCGTTCGAATCGTCGATTGAATCCGGCAGAAATTTAAGGTCGGTCTGAATAATTTCGATTCGGAATTGTCCGCCGTTCTTAATTAGATCCAGTCGGATAGTTTAATTGCTCGATACTAGCCGGAAACCATCGTTAGAGGAAGCTCTATTTACGATACTTTCGGACCACCTGTTACCGGCTACGAAATATCTCTGTCTCTTCCGTGCAATCGCCAAGTTCGTACGTTTCTCGCGTTGTCGATTAAGGACAATCACGACCAGATTACTTTCCAACATTTCGTTACAATTTCAAACCCGATACGTAATTGCGTCGACCTTTTAAGTGCTCTCGAACGCTGGAAGAATTAGTCCAATTGACGTTGATAAATTGAGGTTCACTTTCATTGTCAAAGAACCACTTTTTGAAGAGACACATTTATACAATACATTTTATTAAAATTACAGTAACTGTTTCTTATGGTAACCGCTCGATGAATTATTGTTTGATAACTTCTTTAGGGATGATTCATTTGAGGTTAGGAAATGTGACTGTTTATGTAACTGTATTTTATTAAGTTTAAATTCCCAATTCAAACAGTCTTTAATAACGTCAGAAACAAAACTTAAATAAACACGATGTTTAATAAACAATATCAGATAATATATTCAAGTACCTATACAAGTTAATGTCTCCATAAAAATTCTTACATAACTTAATAAATTTTATACTTCCTATAACAATCTGACTTTGCTCGATGAACTATTATTCGGTAACTTCTTTAGGGATGATTTGTTTGAGGTGAGTAAATGAAATTATGTAATTGTTTATGTATTTGTACTTTATTAAATTCAAATTCCCAACTCTGTCATTCAAAGAGACCAAACTAAATCAATTCACAAATAAAATTTAAATAAACACAATATTTAATAAAGAATATCAAATAATATATTTAAGTACCTATATAAGTTAACACCTACACAAAAACACCTTCATAACTTAATAAATGTTGCTTCTTATAACCTGACTCAAAACTACAAAAATGCGATAAAAATGAAGATATAAAAGATATAAAAAATTGATAACCAAGTAAAAGTGTGAATATAAAGAACGCTATCAAGTCATAATCCATTTCCGATAACTAACGCTTGCCAAAGAGGGTTAATCAGCGTCTGTAAACGCGAATAGGTCACCGTATTAGCAGTCCTTGGAAGTGGACTTTCGCGAGACATAAAACCGTGAAATATCGAGGTAATCGAGAGAGTCGACAAACGTAATCCAGTGGACAAGTAACGAGTACGGTAAACATAGATACTTTGCACGAGCGTTGTTTTTCTTCGTCGGCGAACAGAACGCTGCTGGATAAAGCTGTAATACGTTTTTCGAAACGTCGTATTGCACGAGTCGTCGGGACGGTGGACAAAGAGTAGCTACGAGAGGGGTTGCTGGAACGGGAAGAGAGCAGACGGGGTCGGACGAGATATTGCCGGTGCCAAGACGCCGGATGTGTAAGCTCGCGAACCACCGGAGAAAAATACTGCGATGACGGTATACGACTTTATTTCATCCCTCTTTCGCCCGTAGCGATACACCCTGCCACCGCCGACCTGAAACTAAGGGTATTTTCATCTCTGCCCTCCTGGAAACATTTGCTTCCGATCCGGGAAATACCGCCTCTACGTTTCCCTCTTGAGCCGCTGAAAATCGTATAAATCCCAACGATTCTGCAACGGCTATCGAACTACCCTTAAATTTTGCGAACTGACGCGCTGCTAAGTGACCGTACTTTACCGAAATACGGTTTCTTTTCTTTATGGCATACTTTCGGGTATTTAAATATCGATGGATTTTCTGGAAAAAATTTTTTATGCAGGATTCTTATAACCTCTCCAGTATGTGGGGTGCTTCTAATTATTTTTCTTCTCGCAAAAATTTAAAAAATTTTTTTATTTGGAACTCTTATATCCCACTCAAGTATGTGGAGTGTTTCCAATTATTTTTCTTTTCGCAAAAATTTTTTATGTGAGACTCTTATACCCTCTTAAGTATATGGAGTGCTTCCAATTATTTTTCTTCTGGCAAAAATTAGTTAAAAATTTTTTAAAATCTTTTCTTATGTAGGACTCTTTTTTTATACCCTACTCATGTGAGGTGTTTGCAATTATTTGTCTTCTTGCAAAAATTAGTAAAAAATTTTTTAAAATTTCTTCTTGTGTGGGACTTCTTTTATACCTTACTCTAGTATATGAGAGTTTGCGAATTTTTCTGCAAAGACAAAAGAAAGTATCTATAACTCAAAAATGTAGAATGAAGTTTTCTCTCACGTAGCGTTCTCGTGCGCCACTCTCGGATATGACAGGGTGTTGATCTACAAGAGGGCGAATCTACAGAATAAGATACGTCAAAAACATAAAATAAAGTTTTGTCTTATGTAACATTTTATTCATATGCCACTCCTGTAGGGGATTTTTGATCTTGGTACAAGGGGTGAATCTGCAGAATAAGATATGTCAAAAACATAATAAAGTTTTGTCTTACATAACGTTTTATTTGTATGCCTTGTAGAGGATTTTTGATCTTCATACAAAGGGTGAATCTGTTACAACAAATAAATTAATGTGAAATAAAATTTACGCTTCATTTTCGAGAACATTAAATTTCATGGAACATAATTATTTTTCTGTTATTTATATTTTTGGTGAAATCTGAACAACGATCTACGGAGGGTGAATGTGTTAAATATAATTTGATAAAATAAACAGAATGCATTCATAAAAACAGGTCGCTACGTTTATGAATTTTTATCTCTGGAAATATTTGTACAGAGTTGATTTATATGTTTGTTTCGACCAACGATTGGATTAGTGTAATATTTGTTAATAAATTCATTTTATAATTGTACTTCACCGAATACACATTTTCACAATTTGTTTTAAAGATAAAATTTCCTGTGTCATACCTCCTTTAATAACGGATAAAAAATTTTAAAAACAAATTTAAATAAATTTGAACATAAATTCACATTTCAGTCGATTCAACTTTGTAAACGAAAGTGAACGTAGAAGATATTTTACATAGCGTTTTCCGTATTTAAAAAACATTTCATTTCCGATGAGGAGCTATTACAAAATTTCAATCAAGATCAGTTCTCTTAGAATCTCCCGTTGTATATAAGTGGTACGCATACCCGAGATAGTACAGCGTTGATCTTTCAACAAATCGCTTTCGACCGAGATCTCCGCCACGTTTTCAAGCTTTTCAATCTCGGAATATTCGTAAACGTCCTGGCAACCTAGAGAGTTTACAAATCACCGACCAGAATCGTCGAAATGAAAGCGAGGCCGAGAGACGAATCTCTTGGCTGTGAGTGAAACAAGAGGGAGCTGGTTGTAACGCCTGACAAGTCTCTGTCGAGAAACATGGGAAATGTCCCCGAACAAAATTGCCAGCTCTCTTTCACTCCGGCAGCCAACGAGGCTGATTTTCATTCGTCCAAAGAAAAATCTTACGACTCCGAACCGTTCTCGGAGATAATAAAGCAACTTTTCCCAGACCTTCACTAGCGTGTCGAAGATTGAACACGCAAAAAATCTCTGAATTTCATATAACCATTACTTCGTTGAAGGCCAGACACAATTATTTTTTACGCAATTTTATTTTCAAAGGTAATTTTACCTTTTTTAATTGGACACATTGCATGCATCATTATGTGTGTACTATAATACTTATGATATGTGTATACATTTTTAGATATGAACATTAGTGTATATTCTATATATATACATGTTATATGCATGTTATTGAGTATTCTAATAAATGTACATTGTTGGACATTAGTACATTTTATATGTACATATGTTACATACTCATAATTGCACACACATGTTACACACACGTAATTGCACATATGAATAAATACACATTCTTGTAAATTTATGTACCTGTACAGTTTGTATGTATACATGTCACACACATATTCTTGTGCATTAACGTACGTGAACATTTTACATGTATACATGTTACATACATATAATTGCACCTATGAATAAACGTACATAGCTGTACATTAATGTGTGTGAACATTTTACATGTACACACGTTACATACATATGATTGCACATATGAATAAACGTCCATAACCGTACACGTACATGTACATTCCACATATATGCATTTCTACACATATGCATTACAATTGCCTTACGTGAGCAGCAGAAGTATACAAAAATAAAAAGGTACAAGTAATAAGAAGAGTAAGCGGAATGCAGATTAATCCGTTTAAAGATATACGTTGCAAAGAGGTATTCTTTGTTGGTTTAACATTTAAATCGGCAAATGGAATTCTTCGTAGGATCTCTGCATCGGTGTTTGCCAGCGCAAAACGGCTTTCCACGAACACGAGGTCAGACAGAGAGGCAGACCTCCGGAGAAGAACGCAATCAGTTGCATAACGCGTCGACGGACGCGATCGTTCTATGAATATTGCATAGACACGCGTGTCCGTCGGAGCATGGACGTCCGATTTAATTGTAAAATATTGCGCCGGCATGCTCGCTTTCATTGATATTCCGCCGATCAACGCGTTATCGAGCAACCGCTACTGACCATAACACGGTGTATGCCCCCAAGTTGGTTTCGTTTCATCTGTTATTCGAACCCTTAACGTTAGTTGCGTTGCAACTACGAAACATCGCTTTTCGTTCGTTCGACGTCGTATTAGAATAAAATAGCTCAAGGGGCGCGTAGAAGTGAAAAATTCTTTGCGATTTTGTTGTGAATTCTTTATTTCGTTCGGATATCGGAATATTGATTTATGCGATTCAATTTTTATGTTGTAGTAGACGAGGTATCATTGAGTGTGGGAATCTTCGAAAGGAAAAGTAGAGTTGTATTTTTTGAGGAGATCTTTGCATATATTTGTGATTTCAATTGTTCAATTTTTCAATTCTTTCATTCCTCAGTTTCTATTTTAGTCTTACAATTTTTCAATCTCTGTTTTAGGTTAATTCTTGTTGTATGTAAGAGGGTTGCTGTTATTTATGAAAATTACCGTTTCGAACGAATGTTTCAAATATCTACATTAGTTTCGATTTACACGAAAAATGGACATCGACGAATTGTCGTCGTTCGTTACTTTTTCCTCCCGTGTATAATAAGTTCGTAATAACAACGGATCGTTAAAAAGATTCCAGCATCCCGGGGAAAATATCGACGAAAGAAGTTCTCTCGTTCGAATTAAATGGTGTTACGTGGACTTTTTCCCTTTATCGGGCAGTCGTGTCACGTCTCATATAATTTCTGACGTGAATCGGAAAGGAGCGAGTTCATTCGGAATTCTGTTTATGTTCGGATGCAACGATCTCGTGGCAGAACGATTCACGGAACGAGAAGCCGCGCCTCCGACACGCCAGTTACGACCTTGCCCTGATTGTAACTGCTCGTGCTTTCGAAGCTCTCCTCTTCTCCGCTCCTTCGCAGACACTCCAGCACGTTCTCATTTCACGCTTCAACAGCACGCCATGCCCGATTCCTTTTGCAGCCTTTTACTGTTCTCTCTGTCCCTCCGATCGTCGCCGACCTCGAGTTTTTCCGCGAGTCGGTCAATCGAGCGAAAACGTGTCGCCGTTGTCGAAACTCGTTCGCTCCGACATGTTTCGTTCTTGTAATTCTCCTTGTTTCGCGAAACTGCCCTGCTGCTCTCTTTAATGCGGTTCTATCTGGAGCTTTATTGTCAACGTTTCTTTTGGATTGAACCGGACGAATGACAGTCACACTTGAAATTAGACTAGATTTAAGCAGATACGTTTAATTGATGATATCTAAACAGACAACAACCTAATTTAATTTTTATTGTTCTTGTATGAAGATGGATTAAATGTTTGAAGTTAGAAAAACAATAACTGAATTTGAATTGTAAAATTTGACTTCATGTAACCTGTCGCTGTTTGATTTAACTTTAACATAGCACACCTTAGTTTGGTCTATTTCAGTGTAACCAATCATTTACTTAATGTAGCTGGACTTACAAACTTAATCTGATGTAATTGTATGTAACTTAACTTGATTTAGCTTAATTTGATCTGACTTAACTTGATTTAGTTTAATTTGATCTAACTTAACTTGATTTAGTTTAATTTGATCTAACTTAACTTGATTTAGTTTAATTTGATCTAACTTAACTTGATTTAGTTTAATTTGATCTAACTTAACTTGATTTAGTTTAATTTGATCTAACTTAACTTGATTTAGCTTAATTTGATCTAACTTAACTTGATTTAGCTTAATTGAATCTAACTTAACTTGATTTAGCTTAATTTGATCTAACTTAACTTGATTTGGCTTAATTTGATCTAACTTAATTTGATTTAGCTTAATTTGATCTAACTCACCTTGATTTAGCCTAATCTGATCTAGCTTAACTTAACCTAGCCTAATTTCACCTAATGTATCACCCATCTAGCCTTGATCCTACTCCGAACCTGTTCTAATCTACTCTAACTTGTCCTAACTTAACCTTAACCTTATCTAACCATAACCTTATCTAATCTGATAACCTAAGACCTAAATCAACTTGACCTAATCAAACCTAGTCAAATAGAGTTGTATACTTAATTGAATACACAATAGAGTTGAAGAACCTGAGCTAACCTACAATGCTCTCATGCAAATCTGATTTCGCCTGTTCGAAACTAGATTAGTTATGTTTATGTTTCAAACAATAATAAATTGACGAAATAAATCAAGTTAAATTTAAAGTCTAAAAAATACATAAATCCCTTGGTCGTATACCTCAACAACATAATCGTGGTATCGTTAAATTTCAAGGTACTGATAGTGTCGATAGAATGATTGATAGTATCAAACGGTATACACTCGATAGTCGATAACACCTCTATATCTTACATACCAGAAAAAGTGAAAGAAAAGCGTACCAATTTTTTACAACGATAAAATTCAATCCCCATATTTTCAAAACACGTATCAACCTTAAATATAATTCGATACCAAACGCGATCGAAACGCCGATAATCGTCCCAGTTTTCATTCTGCGACGATAATTCACGTTCACGGTGTCGGGTCGCGGGCTAACGAACGAATAACAGGACGATGTAAGCGCGAAAACAAAAGGAGAAAAGGAGAAACCGAGCACGAAGGCGACACTAGAAACCTACAAGGAGAGAGAGAGAGAGAAAGTCAGGGAGAAAGCGAGGGAACTGCATCGAGACTACCGAATGCAATATGATTCCCACCTCAACGTCGAGTCCGTGCCTCATAGAATATGCATGACATGCTAATGCGATTTGTACCTAATCTAATTATACAGTTCCACGCGAGCCGCCACCGACCCCCTTTGGCCTATCCTATCGCTTCTTCGAGCATACGCATTGTACACACACGTTTATTGTACGCATCGTTGGATCTCTTAGAGTCGGGAGATTTCGCAGCATCGCCTACACAATTTCTTCCCCTAAATGTAAACGATCATCTGCAGGTCGAGGTTCGTATCACTGTTTCTAACACAGGGTGCTTCAGATGTGGAATTTATAGGGTTGTATACAGTCTTCGTGATCTTTAAGGATCTTTAGATAGTCTGACAGAAGAATTAAAGAAGTTTCGATAAAATATCTTTGTGACGTATCTTCAATGACCTCGATTAAATTTCTGGTACCCTGAAGAAAGTTAAGATATCTGGAATTTCATTCTTATATTTATGCAAGTTTATTGTTAGTAATACGTTTCGCATTAATATAGTGACATTGTCGTTTGAGTGTTGTGATGAGTCAGTTTAAGGTCTTTTCAAGGTTACAGTATGCTAAGTTGTATTTCTTTCGAAATTGTCTATATATCATCAAATTTTGATTACCAAAACTACATGTCATGAATAAAAATCAAAAGGAAAAGCAAATTGATTTGAACGATACAGTTGTATCAAATTAAAGTTAGGTTAGATGTGGTTCAAAGTTGAATAGGTTTGTACTACATGAAGTTAGGTTAGGTTCAGTTCAAAGTTAAATAGGTTTGTACAAAACAAAGTTAGGTTAGGTTCAGTTCAAAAGTTAAATAGGTTTGTACAAAACAAAGTTAGGTTAGGTTCAGTTCAAAGTTAAATAGGTATGTACCAAATAAAGTTAGGTTAGGTTCAGTTCAAAGTTAAGTACATCTGTGGCAAACAAAGTTAAGTTAGGTTCAGTTCAAAGTTAAATAGATGTGGCAAACAAAGTCGGGTTTAAAAATAAGCATATGAATGACAAAATTATGCATCAGAACTTGTTTGGATCTGAAACAGTGCATAAAAGATTAAAATATTCGATTTCGCGGAATCATTAGAAATGAAATTTATGCGCATCCTAGAAAATATAGAAAGAAAATCAACGATCCGTGAACCGGATGCACGGATAATGCATGTGGCCGTAACAGTATATGAGCTTGTCTGACGAAACACGAAGGATTCGAATTTCAAAACTCGAATTCATCAACCACGTAAGTATACGATAAAACGAGAACTGACCTCACGGTGCGATCCGTCAATGACATGGCAATAATAATCTTCAAGGTTCCACATGCCTGCTTCTTCTGAAGTTTTGTGATTGCGTAACCTATCACAAATTGCTTGAGCAACTATACTTCGAATGGTATCAGACGTTCAGGTATTTGGTGTTTGCTCCTGCAACAACCATCACTTTCTTTCTAATCAGTTGTCCATTAAAATTTTTGTTAAAACAGAGTTGATGTCAAAATATCAACAGGGAAAACATGTAGTTTAATCTTTGTTTCAAAATGGATGATTAAATTACTTCAGCTTTGGTACTTTCTCCAAACCCATCTTGGAGCGTTCTTGATATTAAAACCTAACAGAACGACTGAAGTATGTTGACTTTTATTAACATGATTAATGCGTTTAATAGAAATAAGTACATTATGTGTATAATACAAATAAGTACATTAAAAATAAATATATTATACTTTATGTTTCATCATAAATTTATTTTTAACTTCAAATGAGATGTACACTTTAAGTTGATAGATTTACCAGTAAATCATTTTGCAAAATTATCTCTAGTCATTTCGCAGAGACGCGAGATTCTTAAAATGCACGAATGAGAAATTTGATTCCGCTTGCACGAATTTCCAAATCTTCTCAGCGAGGAAACTGCATCTTGTTCGCCGCGTCCTTCTGCCTTTCCTTCGTTTACGTGTCTACATTTACGAGAGGACGGATAACGAGGGTGTGCTCGTGAAGTGTTGCACGGAAGTGCAGTTACCGTGCTTCCGATGGCGTTTTCCACAACGAGCTGCGGCTCCCCTCGAGAATAGGCGACACTCGTTTGCCGGAACCACTGGATAGATAAAGTGATTATATACGAGCCCTCTCGCGAAAACATTCCGCGTTGCATTCAAGTTCACATCGTGACATGATTTTATTTATTTTAATGCCCGCTCTTCATCCGCTTATACTCCCGAAATGATAATAGCCGTTTCAGTTTAATTTGTTACGGGGAACCTGTAGCTTTTGAATTGCGTAACTTTTGTTTTCGCAACATCAAATTTATGAGGGATATTATTTGTGTATAATACGAACAATTTGAGCATTTAAACAGTATTCAAGGGAGTGCTGAAAATTTAATACATGACGGCATCTGTTGTCAAACTTTATAACTTATTAAGGCACTAGTTATTTTGTAGTATGTACTTGTATCACATCGGTATGTTATGTCAAGCTTAATATTTCCTGATCATTTAAATATGCAACAACCTAATAATTATGGTAACAATATTATTCAATTGGCGTGAAAGGTCGTTGACCCTAGTGTTTTCATTCGATTCGTGAATTAATCGCGAACGATTCTGATTACGATAATAATATTATCGTAACAGTGGTTTGATCCAATAAATATTGATTAGAGCAAGAATAAAAGGGGGTAGATTTAACTTCTACAACCTTTGAGAACAAACATGTATCTAAACCAGATAAATACTTTACGAAACAGAACGTTTAATTTATTTTATAGTTAGCTCTCGTTATATTACCGGTTCAGAATTCTTCACATGCTGTACACATATTGCATTGCATTGGAGTACACGTTATATCGCCACGCATTATATTGTACCGTCTAACATCGTCAAATTCTATGGCACCACATTGAAACGAATTTAGCCTATACGTTTGTGGCAATATAACAGAAATATAATGCAGTACAAAGTCCTACTTCGAAAGCAGCACGTTCGCAAACCACTGCATCAGCTGATCAAGCCATTATGAAGGATCAGACAACTGATTGCCATCGAATTAAGGACGAGAAGGGTCGATACCGCTTGGAGAGAGTAGGTGGTCAAAGTTTCAAGCGTGTTTCAAGCGGATTATTCGCGTCATCGGTGCCTTTCCAGCCATCGTTCGATCATGGAATTTCATTATCGACTAGTTATCGACGAAGCGGTTCGTATCGATCGATCTCGTCGTATCGCGCGGAAAGGGAGAAAAGCCGCGAAAGGGGACGAATGCAAGCCGGGGTGAATGCACCCGGTGCATTCGGCCTGTTGCATCGCGTCGCTCGGAGAATCGTCGGTTGGGCCTGTAATTGGCCTCGGGTCGGCTCGTAGCGCAGGATCTTCAACAACGATCTCAAGGTCAACCGGGTGTCGGAGAAAGGTCGAGGGTCAACGATCCTCACGCTTTCCCAGACGAGACCTTAGCGAGACGCGTGTGGAGGATGGTGACCCCTGTTCTTTCGTAAGCCGACGTCTCGCGACCACGGGGGTGGATTCGTTGCCAGGGGTGGATGAACGATGCTGTTGTGCCATTGACTCGCCTCGGTTCAACAGAATTTGCGTCACCGTTCGGTAATTGCTGTCCCATTCACGTGTTTACCATTCAGACGGCCATCGCTTTGTTTGTAATATGGCTCAACTTGCACTATCTGAATACCTCTTGTTGCGCCAATATCTTATAATAATGCCCATCTAAACGTTTGATTGTGTGATTGTCCTGTTAGGACTGTTACGATTCCAGTATTCAAATATTTTTATATTCAAGTAATTGCAATATTCACATAACTATAAATACTTATCTTTCATTCGAACTGGTTGATTCGAATATTCCAATGATTTTTAGTATGTTCAGTAAAAATAATTACAATTTCACCTCAGGTCAACAAAATTTAGACTAGTTGAATTATTCGAATAACCTCGAATTCACATATTCAGTGTGTCTGAATTTTTAACTCTTCCACCTCGTATCAATTTCTGAAAGTAAATTCTTTATTACCCAGAATTATACGTCTTTTAAGTGCAATAAAATAATTAAATAAACTAGCCAGCAATAGATTTTAAACGAGTTCGAAAATAAAGAATAAGGTCACATTGTTTTAGCAAACATAGAAAATAGATTTATTCGTTAAACTCCGCGTGACAATGCGATCAATATTGCACTAATAATACGATGTAGCAAATTGAATTAGATGCGGCCATTTTCGGTGTGCAGTAAACATGTTAAGCACTACGATAATTGCTACGTTGTTTGATCACGTTTGCATGTACGTGATGGCGCTTTTGATGTGAGGGGTTTGTAGCGAACAGAAGAGGGATTCTTCTGATTGGCAGGGTGGGAATAGCTTTCCAATTCAATTGAATGGTTTCGATGATTAAACATTTTAAATTCACTTAAACCATGCCGAGATCATTGTGCTTAAAACCTATATTAACATTAAGCAATATTATGTTTTTAATTACTGTAATACATGAAATATTTATTAAACTATTATCTGTAAATTAACATAAGCTTTCATGAATAATTTTGCAATGAAATAATAATTGCTAACTTAACCTATTATTAGCTATCATTTCAAAGTTTTAACACATTGTCTGTCACAGTTAAAAATTTTATTTAGTTATACTCTTATTTTTGAGAAATAACAAATATTTTCACAATCTCTTACTGTATCAATTACTCATATTTCCAAATAATTAATACAAGTATTTTCAATTAGATAACAAATTCACAAAATGGACTTGATTCTCTTGGTATGTGAAGTTGTAGATGATTCATACGAAAACTTAAGCATTACCTTATGTAACGTGGTAGTTAAAAATAATAAAAATTATAGCATCCCTCCAATATTTCGCGAAACATAATTCGAAAGGGTCGAAACATTTTCAAAAGCGTTATTGAGGCTAACCAACCGTCTTCGAGACGCTTATTGACGCTCGCGGCGTCTGATCGCGACTCTTCCGAGAAAACCTGCTGTTCGTAAACGAGCAACCTCTAATTTTTAGCTCGGTCGATTTCTTTCTTCCTGCTAGCCGTTTCATCGTTGGTCCGCGAATTTTTGCTCGTTTTTCCGCCGGTTCTGGAACCCCCGTGGCGTCAAAGCGTTCGACTCGTGCAACCATCGTTTTGCTCCGCGCTTCGACATGGCGGGAATTCGTGGCCGCGGGAATCCGATATAAAAATAATTCATCGGCTGATTTTATTTATCGACCGTCGTTGAATTCTGCCTTCCCGATTTTCGGCCCGAAAGTAATTCTCCGCTGTCGTGATTGGTGATTGCGAACACGAATCCAGTAACTTTTATTGGACGCGGAAAAAAAGAGAACTCTTTTATTGCTTTCCATAATAAATGGTACTAAAAAGGATAATACAAAGTGTGAAGTGCTCTTGAAAATTCTGTTGATACAGTATCAAGATTATGTGTCTTTATATTTTTTTATTTATGTGTTTATACAGTGTATTTTTAGTTTTGTTTGTGCACTTTTATTTTTGCATTCATATGTGTATTTTTATTTATATGTATATGTGTATATTTTTATTCAAGTGGATGAATGCAATTTCATGGAGTACCCAGTTTATAGGATATTAGCTGTGTAATAGACTGTTCATGTACAACTTCAAGAATTAATATTAACAGTTATCTCAATTTATTTATTTCTAATTGAAAAATCGCTAATTTCTTAAGATATAATGGTCTTATCTTAGCTATCTGACAATCTTTCTTCATTTTAAAATCAATGACAACGCTATAAATCCATAACAGTGAGTTAATTTATCTACAATTATAAAAATTGTCAATATGATTTCATCGAAGCGTACGTCGACATTGTTTGTTTCTGTAATTTATTTTTAACTCGAGAGTCCAGCCGGTTGTTGTAGTGTTAAACGATTGCCATTGAAAATTACTGGTCGCTAGTCGACTGCTGTAGGTCGCGATGACTCGGTGACGTTAAAAATAGTCAGCGAGAACGATGCCACAGCTATTATTAAGTTCCGATCGATGCCGAGGCAGTCGTGGCGAGTTATTTCAGAACGGTCGCCGCGAGTAACGGGAAGAAAATGGCCCACGACGAGGGACGCACAAACCATTTTCTCGTGAACAGGAAAAATGGTGTGTTTTCCTGAGAGACAGAAATCCGTCCTTGACGAGCGGAATTCCGCTGCTGTAACAAACGATCACCGCACGAACCTGCATTAATCGATTCCGATAGGGTCAATACGACTTTATAGTGTTCTTTATCGCCACGTTCATGTCATCCATATTCGACGCACGAGTTTATACTTGAATTAAGCAATTTTTTTATTCGCAGTGTAAAAGAAATATTTCTATTTGTTAATTATAATTTTACCAGGTACCACTTATAAATACTTTTTGTCAAATTCGAAGAAGTAGGATTTTTATCTATTTGAATAAGAAGCATTTCTACTTATTAATGATAATTTTATCAGATACTAATTATAAATATTTTTAGCCAAATTCGAAGAAGTAGGATTTTTATCTATTCGAATAAGAAGCATTTCTACTTATTAATGATAATTTTATCAGATACTAGTTATAAATATTTTTAACCAAATTTGAAGAAGTAGGATTTTTATGTATTCGAATAAAATTTGGTCACGATCAAAATTTATTAAAATTGCTTGCTCATGAATATTTAGGTTTTATTCAAAACTCGCAACAAAAGATTATAATATCCATGTATATTCATATTGATGTACATACATATATGTTGTTGCTGTTGTTCAAGTGCTGTAAATGACGAACAACCCTCACTCGAAATCTCAATTTTATATACACATATTAGTTCATTGAAATAAATATAATCCTACAAAAGTATTATTACGGTAATTGTAGTGAATAGAAGGAGTCATAGAAACGTCCAATGTATTAAAAATGACGAAAAGGAGCGATTAGAACACGATTATCAATGTCTCGACGCAGATTGAAATCGTTGTTCTCAATTAATAGAATAACTAGAATAACTTGAATAAATAGAATAAATAGAATAACTTGAAGAAGCAGAATAAGCGAGTAGCAGAGAGCATAAGAGAACGTCTAAAGCAGAAGCGTATCTTCCGTAGGGAGGATCGATCGTTTAGAAAAACGGGGGAGTCCCATCGTTTCGCGAGCGAGGCCATTCGTTTCGATCAGAGGAAGAAGGGGGTTGGATCGGCAGTTTTAATTCTCGCCGATCGAGCAAAGTGGCGGTGATTTATCGTGGAAGCGTGTTCGCCGTGGATAGAAGAGAGAAAAGTTCTCTGCAAGTCACTGTTTCGACGCGTATTCATACGTATCCGCGAGCGGAGCACCATGGCGCTGGGACGCACGCTCGTATATTTCAACGGTGGCTCGATTTCCTGGCTAAATATGGTCCCGATAAATCCCGTGGCCGGTTTATCGGGTCCCGTTTCATTGTGTCCCGTGGCCTCTCGAACGCGAAGCCCATCGTCCAACCTTCGACCCTCTCTCTTCCTCCCTCGGTACGGCTGCGAATACTATGAACGAGATACGCCACCCGGTAAATAAGCCCACCGATACCGTGTCGCTATTATCTATTATAGGATACCAGCCGAAATAGACCGAACTTTATTCCTTCTCCGGGGAGAATAACTTTAAACTAGATTACTGCGAAGCGGATTTATCGACGGGCTTGAATAAAGTTCGACGCTCTCGGATTTTCCGCGATATTTTCCGACGACAAATCGTCGCCATCCGGACTGCTTCATATCGTACGATTGATGTTCTGCTTATAAATATCGGTTGCTTGTTGAATACGCTTTTCTGGTTTTTCAACCTTTTTCAGGGTATTGTTTTCTTACCGTCGGTTTCGTGTAAAATTTTTATCTACGTATAACAACGCAATCATTACCATAACTGACAGCAAAATAACTACAATTCACAATTTCATATGTCCTGCTATTTTCATTTATCCGATGGAGATAAATTCGTAGTATCAATTATTTAAGTTCCATTGAGACGTTCTTAAAGTTATCTTGAAATACAACAGATATTCCCCGAAATATAGAACCGTCTCGGAGCGATAGGAATATCCAAACGTTTTAATGTTAATTACTTTCAATCTGGAACTTCCAAAGTAGCCTACGAAAATCACTTTACAATGAACCGAGTATCGAACGATTTCCCGTTCGGAAACACGCCAGGAACCAGACGACAGAAATTTCCCATCGATCGAAATATCAAACTGTACGACATCGTTCTCGAATCGATGCATATCCTGTTCCGTCGCCTCTGTACCCCGCAAATAGTCCTCCACTGTACGTGATATTGAATCCGAACTCGGAAGAACTGGAAGTCGGCCAACACGGTGAACTATGCACGGCAGAATCAGCTACACTGGGGAATCTCTAGTTAGTTTTAACTATCCGCGAACTGTGTTCTAAAGAACACGTACAAAAACTGTAGACGCACACATTGTATTCTACATGTTTGTCAAATTGTAAGGGAACCAGGGGACCGTGCATGAAAAACACGACGTATGGAGAAGTAGAACAAGTGACGATATAACTTGTAAAAACACGAGTCAAAATATAACGTTTGGAAATGTACAATGCGGATAAGAAATTAAATATGTGGTAAGATATGCATGGTAATATAATGCGGGGAAATACAATGCGGAGCAGTACAATGCGTTGAAATGTAATATGTGGAGGAATATAACTAGTTAAAGTATAGTTAAAGTATGGCATGCGGAGAAATGTACGTTTTATGTGGTGGGTGGCGATATAACGCGAGGCGATATAATGCGTGGAGATTTAACGTGTGACGGTGCAACGCATAGAATTACAACGCGTGGTGATATAACATGTGGAGATGTAGCGCATAGGGAAATATAACATATGGCAATATAACGCGAGGCGATATAACCCGTAGAAATTTGACGCGTAGTAATATAAAACGTGGGAATTCGGCGCGTAGATAAGTATAACGCGTGGCAATGCAACGCGTGGCAATACAACGCGTGGCAATATAACGCGTGGAAATTCGGCGCGTAGAGAAATATAACGCGTGGAAATTCGACGCGTGGCAATATTACGCGTGGAGAAATATAACGCGTGGAAATTCGACACGTGGCAATATTACGCGTGGAAATTCGACGCGTAGAGAAATATAACGCGTGGCAATATAACACGTGGAAATTCGGCGCGTAGAGAAATATAGCGCGTGGCAACATAACGCGTGGAAATTCGGCGCGTAGAGAAATATAACGCGTGGAAATTCGGCGCGTAGAGGAATATAACGCGTAGTAATACAACGCGTGGCAATACAACGCGTGGTAATACAATGCGTGGCAATATAACGCGTGGAGAAATATAACGCGAGGAAATTCGACGCGTAGAGAAATATAACGCGTGGCAATATAACGCGTGGAAATTCGGCGCGTAGAGAAATATAGCGCATGGCAATATAACGCGTGGAATTTCGGCGCGTAGAGAAATATAACGCGTTGCAATATAACGCGTGGAAATTCGGCGCGTAGAGAAATATAACGCGTGGAAATTCGACGCATAGAGAAATACAGCGCGTGGAAATTCGGCGCGTAGAGAAATATAACGCGTGGCGATACAACGCGTGGCAATATAACGCGTGGAAATTCGGCGCGCAGAGAAATATAACGCGTAGGAATTCAGCGCGTAGAGAAATATTACGCGTGGCAATACAACGCGAGAAAATACTGCAATCGTTAAATATGCAGAATACGCAAAAAGTTAAATAAAAGAATATTGCCCGTTGAAAAAATCGGATTTTCGGTTACACTGATCCCGAAGCTTTCGGAACATGACACGTAGGTATAATAAAAAGCGGCAGGGCGAAAACGAGCGCGTTTCCAAGGCTGACGTCGGCTATCCGTCGAAAATAGCCGACTCGATAAACGCATGCACGCGGATCGTTAGGTCCGACGAACGATAATGTTGGATAACGGGTGTGGCAGATAATGCCGGAACGTATCAGCAGGCTTATTTGCCACGGTGGTGGCGTGTACGTGGTGCACGCAAACACTTTACGCGGAACGATGTTCGGCCCTCGGTACGCAGCCTTCGCCACCAGGCACAATGGAACGAGGCCGATAAACAGGTCGACGAGATTTATCGTTCTCGGTCCTGTGCCAGGAAATCGTGCATCGATGTAAATACGACCCGAGTATCCGCTACTTCGGACAATCTTTTTACGAAGCTGCTACTTTTCGATACAATCCGATTCCCACGGCTTGATTCCTCTGTTTACGGAGTAACGGTTCGACAATTTTTCGGCTAACTTCCCTCGACGGGAATTTAGAGCGTATGTTTCTGTGCATTCGTAAGCGATCTTCTCGGGAGAAATAAAAGTTTTTGATGGCTTTTACGAGAATTTGGGTAGCAGTCGATGACCTGAAGATAAAAGAAACGATAAGGGGCAGATATTTGGTGGATGTGGTTGAAGAGCCACTTTAGGCTACAGAAGACATGAACTGATCTTCAAATTCTTTAAATTTTTAGTTCCTATATTTTGAAATTTTTAAGCATGTAGATTTCAAGTATTTAATCCGTCAAATTAGTATATTCCCAATACCTAAATCTCCACATTCACAAATTCCCTCTATATTTCCAAATTTATAAATGTACCGATATGCAACTTTCCAAACACCACCGTTTCTAAATTCCCAAATCACCTAATTAGCAAATTCCTCGATTTACAACTTCCCAACCTAAACTCCCAAATTAGCAAATTCCCAATACCTAAACCTCCCAATTTTCGAATCGGCGACTCCCAAATGTACACCGAACGTCAGGCTCCCCTACATTTCACTGTCCCGACTGGTGCTGAAATATCGCCGATGTCCACGCATCGATCGACGATAACATCGGCATCGAAAAAATTTCTGTTGAACCTAATTTGCGGCGCAAGAACGCTCGACTCAATTAAGAGAAGAAAAAAAGCAACGGGATTTATCGTTGTCAGCGTATCCGTAATGATCATCGCGATCAGCGAGAAAGGCAGCATCCACAGATTGGCTTTAATTCGAGCACGCCTTAATGTTCCTCGAGCGTGGTGGTCGCGCGGAGCACAAGAAGGGTCCGGTCGGAAGAAGCCCGATCTCTCGAACTCGGAGAACCCTATCGCGCTTAATTATTTTCCAATGGTGGCTGCTCGTTTAATCGGATCTCGACTAATCGTCTGCTCGTTCTTCTCGTCGGTGCTTCTGTTCTTCGTTACGATGTAACGCCTGTGACGAGCCGTTCAACACGGACAGAGAACAATTGTTCGCGAGCTCGTGAATGCCCATTCAGGAATCGATCGGAAGAGGAATTGCCGGTATCTCGACCAAGACGAACACGTGATTCCTGATTTGATTAGCGAGACACGTTTGATCGAACTGTCTGATTTTTTCTTTGATCGTGCTTTAATTATTACGTTTCATGTCGCTCTGAAGTTTAATTGCTCTTGTACTCTTATATTGCTTTTATACTGGAGGAGTTTCGTTTGTATCAGTTTGTCGTTTACTGAATGTATCATGTGTCACGATATTTAACCTGTACGTCGGAAACAATATAATTAGAGTATGTCCGAATATAATTATAATATGCAACTTCATTAATTGCTTATGGTAAGGATCTTATATTAATCCCCATATTCATCTAATAGATAGATACATAGCCGGATACGTTTCTGACAGTATGTTCACATTGTATAATTCACATTGTTAAATCATGCTTAATCATATGAAAATCACATTTAAAATCATATTAAAATTTTGGTGTTTCTTGTCAACCATTATCAGCTTTATGTATCTTCTCATGTGATGGACCATGCTAAATAGTTTCACACATTGATACAATTTATTCCTAACATACTAAAGGAGTAAATCACAATGAACATTTACCTTCAAACATTAGAAAACAAACATATTTAGAAACATATAAACAGCCAATATGTAATATTTATGTCGACATAAACCAATTATATAGAATTCAAGTTGAATGAAATCAGCGTCGAATAATTCTCTCGCAGTTAAATCACCAACTAAGATTCCAGTTTGTCGACAACTTATTCGAAGTTCCCGAAGAAACCCGTCTGGAGGGGTGGAAAGAACGCGCACATACGAAAGGAGCGTAAAGCTACGAGAGCCGAGTAAATCTTGGCGAAGGACGAGCGGCTAATTATCTCTCGCCGAAGCTTATGAATTTTAATGTCGTAAATTTCTAACTCGATAACCCCGGCCCGTCGCACAATTAATTGGAACGATATGTTACCTTCGTCGCTGGGACACGCTCTTTTGCACCCCCTTCTCTGTCCAACCCCGACAAAGTTAAAAACTGAACGTTGTGAAAAAGAGAGAGAGAAGAGGTAAAGTTACTAACGACGGCTTTTGTGAGCCAGACTCGCTTGTAGCTGGGGGATGCAGGGATTAAACGACATCCCCGGAACGTTTGTCATCCCTCTCGCACGCATCTCCGCCCTCGCGGATTTTACCATCCTTTGTTTCGCCCCGTTTTTTCTTCCATCGAGATCGTTTTCGATCGTGTTATCAATTCCTATGTGTTTTTACCTCCCGTGGAAAGTTCGCTAATTTGATTAATTTTTTCTTGGATATGAATTTTTGGGATATGTTTAATAATTTTTTGGAGTAATAGTTTCAGTGACGTCACTGATACTGAACTGAGAAACTTGTGTAAAACAAATACTTTATTTTGTATAACATGTTTAAAACGAGGCAAAGAATGTAAAGACAATATGTGTATAAAATTACACTTCTACACAATTTATAACCTAAAATGGATAAACGCTTAAGTTATATAACAAGTTTAGCTTATTACTTTGACAAAATAAGTTACTACAATAATTATATGATTGTAAGTTTCTTTAAAAGTGTTAACATAACGATGATGATTCTGAAGTGTCCTAAGGGTTGAATTACATCGTTTAACGGATCGATCCTCGATTTAATTTCACAAACTTCGAAGACACTTTAAATCGAGTGAAAAGTAAATATACATGAAATAATATGCTGCGCAAGCTAGCTGGGTTATTCCCAATTCTGGCACGAACCAGCCATTACGAGCACGGTCCGTTATTCCCGAGCAACTGGTTAACAGCGCAGTAGCTGTGAAAAGTAGAATTGCAAAGTGTTCCGTATATTTTCCGTAACTATCGTAGATAAGGGACATATCGCTTTGTAAAAAAGGTGAAAAACATCGAAAAGAATCGTAAATTGTCGCTGCGCCATCGAAATCAACGCGAACTTGATTTTATAGAACGTATTCGATATCCCTGGCTTATGTATCATACACTTTCGTGGCGCTCTCTTCTATCGAACTGTTCGAGCACAAACTTTCGTCGTAAAATTTTATTCGGCGGTACTTCGAACCCCATTCTCCGCTACCCTCGTTCAATTTTTGTGGAAAATTCACGGGACAGGAAGTCGACGATGCTCGATGAATATTCTGGGCAGCATGTTGGCGAGCCGGGAAGACGGTTCGAAGATCGCAAGGTCGGTCAGTGCTCTCAAGATCCTTCGATTTTCGTTGCAATACTTGAATCGATTTCATTGATTTTCGATCATTGTTATTAACTCGTTATTTATCGCATTTACTTTATTATTACAGGGTTACAGGATTATTACTTCAATGTTTCGGTATTTAATACTGTTAATACTATTTCATTCTTCAACGATATTCTGATCATTTTAGAGTAATGTACTACTATTCTGTTTGTATAGTATTTCATTACTTTTAAATTTCGCTATTGTGCTACTACATTATGCTATTATGTTACTAAAGTACTATATTGTTATGGTAGTGATCAGACTACTATACTATTATACTACTATACTACTATATTACTATACTACTATATAATTATTTAACTATACTTGTGCACTACTATACAATTATACAATTAGTCAACTATACCTGTGCTCTATTATACAACTATACAATTAGTCAATTATACTTGTGCACTACTATACAACTATACAATTAGTCAACTATACCTGTGCACTACTATACAACTATACATTTATTCAACTATACTTGTGCACTACTATACAACTATACAATTAGTCAACTATACTTGTGCACTACTATACAACTATACAATAAGTCAACTATACTTGTGCACTACTATACAACTATACAATAAGTCAACTATACTTGTGCACTACTATACAATTATACAGTTATTCAACTATACTTGTGCACTACTATACAACTATACAATTATTCAACTATACTTGTGCATTACTATACAACTATACAGTTATTCAACTATATTTGTGCATTACTATACAATTATACATTTATTCAACTATACTTGTGCACTACTATACAACTATAAATTTATTCAACTATACTTGTGCATTACTATACAACTATACAATTATTCAACTATACTTGTGCACTACTATACAACTATACAATAAGTCAACTATACTTGTGCACTACTATACAATTATACAGTTATTCAACTATACTTGTGCACTACTATACAACTATACATTTATTCAACTATACTTGTGCATTACTATACAACTATACAATTATTCAACTATACTTGTGCACTACTATGTGCAAAGAACTATATTGTTCTTTATTGTTCTCTAACTACAAAGAACTCATATTGTTAAACATTTATTTGAGCCACGTTGTTAGGGTTGCATTAGTTTGCATTGTAGTCCATATAAAACCATCTTTATGCCGGGCCATATAAATGGGAACTTAACCTTCTTCGTATCGTATTCCACCGAATAATCCACTTCCAAACGGTACGTTCTCAAGTCTCTAATCCGCATTCATCGTTCGGTTCAATAAATCCCTTTCCGAGACGCTAGACAAAAGACCGTAGGGTATTAGCCATAAAATAACCGAAGACCCCGAGGACCGTAGGAACCAAAATATTTTCCCTGGTCCTGTCCCGAAAGTATATTGGATCGCCACAAAATCTTCGACACTCCACTCGGATCGTTCCATATAGCAGTCGAACGTACGCGAGCATCCTGACTTGTCCGTAACCGTTCAAACAGATATTCAATTCACCGTAGTCGCTGGAAATACGTCCTGAAACTTCAGAAGAATGTCGCCAAGGCAGACGCCCCGAGGTCGTTTTCGACGGCGGATCATACAATGAAATTCAAAGGAGGAACGACGCTGGGATCGTAAAAAGGACGAACGGGAAGAAGGGTGGAAAAAAAGGGGTGAAACACGAGAGAGAGACGGTGCAAAATTTTCTCGGGCAGATTTCGTTCTTGGTCTGGTGTCTCGAGGATCGTCGTAAAGCAGGTTACTCGTTTCGAAGAGAAACGCTCGGGAAGATGAGGCTGGAACAAGTCTGTCGACGGTTTTCCCTTCTTTGCACGGAACACGGGGTTTACGCCTCTCCAGACAACCCGACCCTTTCCGGCTCCTTCTTTTCGACCAAGATTCTGCCTCGGAGAATCGTCGTTCAGAGTAGTATCGTGTTGACAGAGCTTTGATCGATGTTCGGTTGAATTGTTTCGCTGGTTCTCGAGCACCATCGCTTAGCCACCGCACCTTTAATTACCCCCTCGGAGAGACATTGCCCCGATGAAAATTACAGATTCCACGATATTTTTCTTCTCTTCAACGGTCAACCTTATTTAATTAAATTCTTCAGAGTTAACTTCTTCCTCCGTGATTCTAACGGAAATGATATTTTATAAGGAGCGGAGAGATTGAGGGGTGTTGGGAGGTTTCAAATATTAACATCCAGGTTATTGGGAAAAGACATTGCGAGTTAAATGGAACGTACTTGTAAATGAGATGAAAATGGGTATTTTGCAAAGTGAGATATTCAGAAATTGGAATATTAAGAAATTAGGACATCCAGAAACTAAGAAGTTGAGGAATTGGAGAATTGGAATCATTGGAAATTGGGGGATTCATAAACTAGAGAATTATAAAATGATCTAAATGATTCAGACCCAACCGGTTTGTAACATCAGAATAATCTCTTACAATATATACTTAAATACCGAATGAATATCTATTAAATTCAATCCTCGGTTCGCTAATAAAACCCGAATAAATTCAAATCAGGTTCTTACGTTTCACCGCGTCACGCTGAATTTTCATAGCGACTTTACCTTTTTTCGAAAGTTATCATAATTGCAGTCCGTGCGAATTCGAGTGGTTCGGTCCATAGAAACGTGGGGTCTATCGGAAACGATTTCATGGTGATTTTTACGCGACCGTCTAAAATGCCAGCGAGCAGAATCCTAATTACCAGCTAGCAATAACGTGGTCATTTTCCGCGTTCTTTTACGAGCTTTCGGATCGATGTCTGCATGCATATCAGCATCGTTATCTTTCCTGTATTCTCGTGGCTCTAGACACATATTCACACGTTCACGTACGTTTATACACATTTACACATCTTTTCACACGTTTACATATGTTTAATATAAGGTCACATATGTGCATATATGTTCATATACGTTTACATATGTTCACACGTGTTCACATATGTTCATGTAAGGTCATATACATTCATTCACATATGTTCATACATATGTTCACACACGTCCACATACGTTCATACACATTCACATGTGTATACATATGTTCATACATATCCACATACGTTCATATACGTTCACATATGTTCACATATGTTTCATACACGTTTAAAATAGAGACTTGCAAAATTTGAAAATGTAAAAATTTAAAAGTTGAAGAAATTGTAAATTGGGAAACCGGAAATTCAGACATACAGGAATTGTGACACACGTTCACAGATACGTGCACATACACAGAAATATCCGTGACCAGTGTCACTCGTTACAAGACCTCTCGTTGCCAAATTACGTTTCACCGCTTTCGTTCGCAAATTTACCTGCTGTCCCGTGTATCGTTAATTGTTGAATTCGTCGCGCCTAATTGCCGTCTATTATCGCCTTAATGGTAGCAAGCAAACCCCTTTATCCGCAGAATCATCCGTTTACCGGGCGAACAAAACCGATGGCTATATTACACGTTTTCGTTTCCTGTCGACGTTACTTCTTTCAATCTGTTCCTTGCTTTCAGACGACGTTTCGTGTTCGTTTCGTTGACTCGCAAAGAGATGTAACGACCGGGCCTCGCTAATGGGCAAACACTCTTTTTTACATCGCGAAGCAACCACGATATTTCTTTTCATATTTTTTTCTCCTCCACTTTCGTGCCACGCGTTTTCATCTCAAAGCCGTATCGCGACGTAAACACATTAACGTCAGCGTTTATTAATGCTTTCGCAACCGAACGATGACAAACTGCGTATTATAGATTGCGAATTGTGGTCTTGGGACGATTGGTAAAATTTTACTTTGCAGTTTTGTGGTAGGGGGAAGGAGGAAGGAACATTATTAATTTTCTAATTTTCTAGTTTCCTAATTTCCTAGCTTCCTAAATTCCTAGTATTCTAATTTCCTAGCTTCCTAATTTTCCAATTTCCCGATTTCCCGATTTCCCAAATTCCCAATTTCCCGATTTCCCGATTTCGCAAATTCCCAAATTCCCAATTTCCCGATTTCCCGATTTCCCAAATTCCCAAATTCCCAAATTCCCAATTTCCTAATTCCCAAACCCCCAAATTTCCAAATCTCCAAATCTCCTAATTCCAAACCCCCAAATTTCCGAATCTCCAAATCTCCAAATCTCTAAATCTTCAAATTTCCAGATCCCCAAATAACCAGATCCCTAGATCTCTGAATCCCCAAATTCTCAAACCCCGAAATCTCCAAATCCCCAAATTCTCAAATACCCCAACTCCTCATCCTCCAAATCCCCAAATCCCCACATTTTCAAGTTCCCCAAAACAATAAAAACCACAAATCGTAAATTGAAGATTAGATGAATCATGATACATCAGAGTGTGCCCGTTAATAGAACGTATTCGAACATATTGAATGCAGTATACGTAGTTAAGTCATGTGTTTTTGGCAGCTGAAACTTCGTGGCTTTGACGTGGTAACGCGTTCTCTGGGAATTGAAGTTGAAAGCCTTTAACGAGGTATTATCTCTTCGCTTGTATAGGATATACTGTAAAGGACGTGGCCTGACGCAAAGGATATTCATCATAAATGTCCTTGGCATATCAAGGATAACAATCGGTCCTTTTTATGTATTCCTTTTCCCCAGCTCGATTGTCGGCTGTTTAAACTGGCAGAAGCTGTCACGATCGTTTATTTTCTTCCAAAACCAATTAACCTTTCGCGGACGGACAGCTTTTGATGCATAAAGTCTGCGTGAACAAGTTTAGCGAGAAAGCGCTATTAAAGATTGTTGGAGGTTGAACTTTACTGCGTTAATACGAAAATGTATGAAAGAGAGCGAACGTGGTTAACCGCGAATATAATGTGAATCGATAATTAGATTTGCTGATACAATGGGTTAACCTGGACAGTTGCTTCATACATTGCTTTTTACATAGTTTTCAATGTGAAGACAACGAGAAGGATAATGAAGAAGAAAGTTAAAATGTTATATTATGCATAGAGTAATTCTTTATGTAGATGACAATCAGAATTGAAAGTAAAATTGCAGCGAAAAAAACAAATCCAAATTGTAATGTGCAAGTGTGAAACTACAGGGTGTCTCACAACTGTGGGTCTCTGAAATGGGGAGTAGCTGACGTAATTCTGAATAAGATTTCCCTTTGCAAAAATGGGGTGTGGAGCTTCGTTTTTGAATTATTAAGGAAAAACGCGGACCAATCAGAGCGCAAGGTTTTCGCGCGCTCAGCCGCTAGGCGGAGCTGTCTCGCGTCTGCGCACGCCCTCGCGCTCTGATTGGTCCGCGTTTTTCCTTAATAATTCAAAAACGAAGCTTCAAACCCCATTTTTGCAAAGGGAAATTTTATTCAGAATCACGTCAGCTACCCCCCCCCCCCCCCCCCCCCCAATTTAACCTGCACTAGTTATGAAACACCCTGTATATTGTAAGACAACAGATTAATTAAGAAATGATTCGAAATGAGATCGATTATTAAATAATGTCCACCGACGAACAGTCATCGTTACTCTTCTATCGATATTGAATCTCCGAACGAATAATATCAAAAAAAAAAAAGCACAAAACACTTTTTCCGTATTTTCCATCATATATTGTTCGCTGTTACGCGTGGAAAAGATTGAATCGATGAATTGCTGGTTGTTATTCACAGAGGAGATTCAATCGCGTGTTGCAATGGTTATTGTAAATGCGTTAACCTTTCACGGTCGAAGGCCGAGGTATCCATGGCAATGTACATACTTCCACAGCCAATTCGAACGATAATTAAATGCATTGTTTATGAGCGTTTAATGAACGCAAATAAATCGCGGTAACGATCATAAAGAATATAATCCATACTTTGATTAATCGAGCCAGCATAATATCATCTATCCCAATGGATTTGCCCAAAAGGGAACGATGTCCCGAAAAGTAGACATCGATTAATTAGCAAATTTATATCCGTGTTAATTAACCCGTGACGTACCAATGTACATCCTTCACCGCGTCGAATTAATTAATGATCCTTTAAAATCTGATAATGTCGTTCAGTCCCGTTCGCGTGTTATAGTGCGCGAATTGTTTGTAATTGGTCTTTCGAATTGTTTCGCAACGAAATTGAACGCTATTAATACGGTATCAGAAATTGATAAATCTACGAAAAAATTTGTTCGTTCAATAATTTAAAAATATTAAAACCCCTGTTTCCAATTACAAATTTTAAATTCGCCTCAACGAGTACACTTATCACGTAACTTATACCATACAGTAAACAGAAAATCGAATTGAATAATTGGAGTATCGAAATTTATATTCTTATTGTGCAAATGAAACCGCTCGTTATTAAACTCTCAGACGTTCGATGTTTACGATCACTGGCGAATTGAATCGACTGGATTCACGCAAGGTTTTCGCTTAAATACGATCAGAATTATTTATTTCGTGGCGAAGGAATCGGTTTATTAGAGAATGGAGAGTCGAAACAGGGTGATCGTGTCGATACGATCGCACAGTGCGAGATTTTATCTTCGATATAATCTGGAACAATGGTTACGCGCTCGATAATAACATTCCCACGCGTGATTGCTCGTGAGAAAATTGTTTTTAATGGGTTGCTTTCTCTTTGTGTTGCAGGTAAATTCACCAAGGATCATGAATTGATTTCTGTGAATCGGTTCTGGAACTTTGGGTAATGTGCAAGTACTTTCGTTTTTGGTATTTTTCAAGATCACTATTTCCCCAGATCAATATTTCCCTAGATCACTATTTGCCCAGATCACTATTTCCCTAGATCACCATTTTTCTAGATCACTATTTCGCTAGATCACTATTTCCCTAGATCACCATTTTCCTAGTTCACCATTTCTCTAGATCACTATTTCCCTAGATCACCATTTCCCTAGATCACTATTTCCCCAGACCACCATTTCCCTATATCACCATTTCCCTAGATCACTATGTTCCGAGTTGCTCGGAATATAATTAACGTAATATTTATGGGTATTTTGTCAAGCCCAAAAACGTTTCACCTTTGCAATTTTAAACTGATATTTAAGACCATATGAACGTCTCCACAACTTGACGTTCTTAACAATTGACAATAGCCTTCTAACAGGCCAGAAAAGCACGTTTTCCTAGCGCCAATATACCTTTTCTTAAAGAAGTTTATTTCCATGGTCCTAAACTGTGCACCCCACTAAAGTGGGCCTACGCGCTCAAACTCCGATGATAAACACATGGTGCCCATTTATTGCTTCCTTTGAAGGACCCAAATCACTTAACTGTTTGGGTCGCCTTATTAACGACACCTTATTTGCAACCCTGGAGTGAAGGCTAAAAGTCTTGCAATCCCATTCACTGAACCATCTCACCAATCAGTACTTTTCACAAATAACTATCTGTCCTGATTGGCCCTTTTTTGGTAACGCCTTCACGTCCTGAACTTCCTTCGTTGCTTTCTTTTCTGGCTGTTTAGAGTCGACTAGTGAGTCTTAATTCAGCTTCCTTAGAATATACTTACTTCGGTCAGTCTTACATTAACTTTGTCACTATCAACGACTTTAACACACAACAATCATTACAACTAGTGGGATGATGAACTACATCCTTCATTGACCTGGGCACACCAGTGTGGAGGACTCTGAGCCACTCTATCAATTCTACTCTATAACACTAATTTTACATATAATTCCACTACCGTAACAAGTTGTGGAAACGCCATGGGTCGACGAAGATTTACAACCTTCGAAATTAACTATAAATAATTAATATTTTACCCAGCGCGTGAACATTGGTCCTTCGAGCCGGATACAACGAACTTGCTCAGTGCATAAACTCAGTTTACAGTGCAATAATCAGGATTAAGTGTTACAATGTGTATCGCAAAGTGTTTGAAAATCGTAGTGAATGACCACACTGGTGTGTTTCCATGCACGTCAAACGGACTATTAAGTGAAATTAACTCGAAAACATATCAAACAACGGACAATCTGAGGATTTTCCAAAGGCTTCATCAAGATAAGTCAACAATCAGTATACAATTTCGCTTCTCTAAAGTAGGCTCGTTTAATCGTTTCGCCAATTTCTTTGATATTCTTGTTACACGATTTCATGACATCAGACAGTCATGTCAAATCCGTCAAACTCTAACATAACACAATTCTTAATACAAGAATTTAACATTAATAACTTGCGACACAAATGAAGTAATAACATCAGGCAGATTTCTTGACACATGACCAGTTTTCAATTACAGAAATTCATATCATCACAATGTATCATATTTCTCATGCAAATACAACTACCTGATTTAAGTACTCAATCTTTTCAACAAAAGTTAATGTTAATTGTTCCATGGATCTAAACGGACACATAGTTTCAGAATTCAAGATAATTATTACCCCGTCGTAGCCAAGATTATATTATTACTCTAAGACAGTGTCCGACGGGTCCATCGACCCACTGTTTTAACACACTACCTGACTCGCGCATACCTACCCTAATGGTCGTAAACCATTTCAAATGCGTTTGCACGTATTCTTTAGTAAAACAGGCTTATTATCCATTCATCTTTTTACATTTATTCAAAATCGTACAAATTGCATATAATAAGAATCTTCAAAAACATTTCTTACATCTGGTCGTACAAATAGATGATCATCAATTAATCTGCGGATTTTAACCTCCTTGGTCAAAATTACGGGTTTCTGTTGCAAAATATGACTCCCATCAATTTCATCAGAATGTTAAAACGAAAAACTTCATCTCAAAATATATCTCATTGATGTTATTTTATTCCTAATAAGAGGTTGCCGTATTCGCAATTGTAAGAATTCTTCTCAGGTCACTTCTTAAATAAACAACGAACATTATAACGTACTTCTTATACCTAAAAATTTAATATAATTGAATTGCTATCATATCAATTATTCAGTGAGGTCATAGCTGTTACTCGATAAAGGTCAGGTTCAAATCCACATAAGATCTAATTTCATTATTAACTTTTTCTATTTTATCACAAATGCATGTTAATAAATGCATTTCTGTCAATTGTCACATAATTAGGATATGTTGACAATTCAAGAGAATAGGAAATTAGTGTATTCATCATTTATGTAATAACAGATAAATCTGTTATGATTATTCGAAATATATATTACTAGCAAAATCAACAGCTCTTCTCTTTTTTAGACGTTGAATGATAATTGTACTTCAATAGATATTACAATAAAAGTCTCATGTCAAAAGATCTTAGCATCTGGCCAGACAAGTGTTCTATTTCAATTGCATTTAATAAAATTTCAGCCTAACAATATTTCAATTTTATTAGAATCTTCAAATTCAATTTACATGACGTCAACATATTCAATTGTTATGTACTATCAAGCAAACTTTAGGGAACATCAGCAAACATTGAACTTCATGACCATTCTAAAGCGTTATAATCATTAAAATCAACGTATATGCATTCAATTCTTGTTATTCTTAAATATCTAAGGTTAACAAAATCTAAATTTTATCTTACGTTGATCTAGATTCATACTTTCAAACATGTAACCTGGATTGGTTCATCGGGGGGAGCAAGTCAATTTCCCAATTCATTCAAAATATGTCATACCATGTGTAATTCAATTTACTTTATTCTGCAAGCAATCACACTTCACTTCGAAAAGTGAAAGTCGAACTACAAGTTTAGCATTTTCTAAACGGTTTTGGTCTGTCCACCACGTCAAAGACGCCACGAATTCCCATTGAGATCATATTTCAAAAGATCGTAATTCAATTCAAAATGAATCTTAGTCATTAAACTGTTTCTCAGACTATTAGGGATTCTCAATAATACGAGATCGATTGTAAAATTCATTTACAATTTTCTTTAAAAAAAAAAAAAAATCCAATAACTTTCTTCACAACACGTGGAACAACCGTCCGTGCTTGTAAAAAAGAATACCGACTCTAGGTCAGCGTATGGTCATAAACAAAATCCTTACTCAATAAAAATACAGTGTCGACCTTTTGTCAGCTGAAATCAAGTGCAAAGGACAGTCGTCTATGGCATATTATTGTCATCAGGTTTCGACCCTCGTTTTAGAATACTACCTGATGAGACCCTGGCTATCCTCATGGTCGCAGAGTCCTATTCTTCATATATCTTACATTCTTTTGTCAAGAAAGTTACTTTCGTTTAGTTTCATGGAACAACATATCAGAACCACCATTAAAATATTATTATTGGAATCTATACTACAGATTAACTTTAGATCATTGTTTATGTTCAAAGCGTCATAGAATATTTCAGTTCTGAAGATTTACGACCTTCTTGAGCTGGAAATTCTATGTAACGTGAAAACAATGTACAAATACATGAGACTCAATTCAAAGATATCAAAACACCACAAATTCGTGTTATTTAAGCATTTCGAACATGAGGATTATCCTTCCTCTATTTCTTTATGGCAGTTTTGAGGTAACTCGTTCAGTCTTGGTTTACTATGACAATCAGACCGATTCATAGTGCACTCATTATGCACACCATTTATGCACCGTTTTTTACCAAAATCCTTGTCTTTCCCAACGGGCCAATGCACTCAGACTTATTCAAACTGCAGTCGCGAAGTGTGCTTCCTACAAGGAATGCCAAGGCACTCGGACTCAGTCATACTGCAGTCGCGAAGTGTGCTTCCTGTAAGGAATGCCATGGCACTCGGACTCAGTCATTCAACAGTCGCGAAGTGTGCTTTCCTTACAAGGAAATGCCATGGCACTCGGACTCAATCAATTACCGGTCGCGCAGTGTGCCTATTCTCTAATTCCTTACTTCCTATGGAAATCCAAATCATTCAACTATTTGGATCACCTTTATAACCATCACCATGGGCAATAACTGAATTCCTTTTGGTGACGCACACTCACCTTTGCGAATCATCGCAACAATAACATACTTAACCAAGACACGAGGGTACACTAAAATACGAAGTGAGACGGAAAACCAACTTCCGTTGATCTAATCAACCTCAAAACAATGTATAAATCATACAAGCCACAACATAACAATGTTTCAAACTGCCTTTCATATAAACTAACAACTTTAATATCCGTTGAGGATCTATCAGCCACGTCGAATGCATGTAACTGATTCAACTACCAATTCTTCATCAACCTGTTTTATCACGAATTCACAACTAACTGACAAACACAACCGAAATTCAGCCTCAAATGTGTCGCAAGAACTAAATTATTTACTTTACAAATTACAACATTTTAATTATTCGAACAAAATCATTTTGAAATCACGTTCATTCATGTTTATCACATCAGACGCACTGATTTATCACTATTTTGCATTTCGAACAATTTATCATTGGCGATTCGTTAACGAATTCTACGCAAGCGGAAGTCAAATCATCAAACAAATCATCAAGATTCAGTGTTCAAATGAAAAAAAAAAAAAAAAAACATCATTCAGAAAATAATGCGCTATCACTGCAATGGCTTCTTGGTGCAATCATGCATCCAGAATCAGACAACCCCATCCAGATGGCCAACATTCAAGATGCCGCAACAATTCTTTCATGAAATCAAGCAAGTACCACTTTCTACCAATCAAGCAGAACAGGTACACCTGGTGACATCAAGGTAATCGTAGGTGATACCACATGACATTCTACAGTTCAAAGATAAGTACCCAGACTTTCTTTATTGATCGGTACCCTCTCAACGGGGGGAGTATGTTCCGAGTTGCTCGGAATATAATTAACGTAATATTTATGGGTATTTTGTCAAGCCCAAAAACGTTTCACCTTTGCAATTTTAAACTGATATTTAAGACCATATGAACGTCTCCACAACTTGACGTTCTTAACAATTGACAATAGCCTTCTAACAGGCCAGAAAAGCACGTTTTCCTAGCGCCAATATACCTTTTCTTAAAGAAGTTTATTTCCATGGTCCTAAACTGTGCACCCCACTAAAGTGGGCCTACGCGCTCAAACTCCGATGATAAACACATGGTGCCCATTTATTGCTTCCTTTGAAGGACCCAAATCACTTAACTGTTTGGGTCGCCTTATTAACGACACCTTATTTGCAACCCTGGAGTGAAGGCTAAAAGTCTTGCAATCCCATTCACTGAACCATCTCACCAATCAGTACTTTTCACAAATAACTATCTGTCCTGATTGGCCCTTTTTTGGTAACGCCTTCACGTCCTGAACTTCCTTCGTTGCTTTCTTTTCTGGCTGTTTAGAGTCGACTAGTGAGTCTTAATTCAGCTTCCTTAGAATATACTTACTTCGGTCAGTCTTACATTAACTTTGTCACTATCAACGACTTTAACACACAACAATCATTACAACTAGTGGGATGATGAACTACATCCTTCATTGACCTGGGCACACCAGTGTGGAGGACTCTGAGCCACTCTATCAATTCTACTCTATAACACTAATTTTACATATAATTCCACTACCGTAACAAGTTGTGGAAACGCCATGGGTCGACGAAGATTTACAACCTTCGAAATTAACTATAAATAATTAATATTTTACCCAGCGCGTGAACACACTATTTCCCTAGATCACTATTTCCCCAGATCACTATTTTTCTAGATCACCATTTTCCTAGATCACTATTTCTCTAGATCACTATTTCCCTAGATCACCATTTTCCTAGTTCACCATTTCCCTAGATCACTATTTCCCTAGATCCAAATTTCCCCAGGTCGCTATTATCTCAACTTACTATTTCCGTAGATCACTAGTTCCCTAGGTCCATATTTCTCCATATCATTATTTACCGAGATTCCCATGTCCCTAGGTACCCATGTCCCTAAATCCCAATATTTCCAAATTAATATTTCCCTAGATTACCATATTCCTGAATCACCTATATACCTAGATCTCCATATCCTCAGATCTCTACTCCCTAGATCTAGTATAGGTTCCTATATCTTTATGTCTTAAAAGTCTTATATATGTACATACTTGCATATGCAGTCTTCCTATATGCAGTACTATACACATTACTATATACATGCATGTACCTACAGTACTGTAAGTAAAACTCCACAAACTTTTTACTTGAACAACCGATGTTTCCCCATATTGAATCGACAAGAAACGAAACGTTACGTGTAATGGTCGTCGCAAAATTATTTATATTCATAGTCGTGGAAGGATGTTTTACATCGAAAAAGAAAGAAAACGAGTGGAAGAGTACGGAAAAGAAGTCGCAGCGACGAAAGAAACGACGGCGGCAAGATTAAACCGAGTGCAAATATTTAATTAAATCCCAGCGGCGCCAGTTTACGAATGTCTCGTATAAATTTGTTGAGAAGGCGCACGGTGAAAGTGGATGCGCCTCGATGCAAACGCTAACTTTGCTTTCGAATTAATCGAGAGTGCGTAAGAAAGTGTCGCTTCTGAATCCCTCATCTTTCTTTCGGATTTGCACAACCATCTATACGATTATGATCTGTAGGATTATTTCTGGTATTCTTAAATATGAGACTTGTCTTATGGTAAATGATGAACTATAAAATTAAATACAGCGAGACATCATCTGAGGTAACACTTATCTTTTCACCAGTACAGTTCGCTTGAAGTCTTGAAGATGTTTAACCCCTTCTCGTGCCATTTATCAGATGCGTCAGTCAAGACTAACTATTCAGGAGTGAAAGATTAAAACGAACAAACAAAATGAAAGTGTATCAATTTTATATCCAGGGATCCTTGATAATGCAATTTATAATTGCACCCAAATTTCAAGTTGAAGTATTCAAAATTTGAGTAAGGTCACACTTGAACCGTAAATGCCTCACGAGCCGTGAGTGACACTCCTCAAAGCACCAGAAGAGGTTAAAAGATTCGAAACGGTTCGAGCAAAACGCGCGAATGTTCGAAATTGTCTAGCAGGTTTAGCGGTCGCAGACAATGGGCAAAGCAGTCGGCAGAAAACTTTCTCAAAACGAATCGTGACGCTTCAAACTTTAACCCGAAGTAAGTTTCCTCCGTGATTCGTGAAAGAAATGGTCGCTTTTAAATCATGGCGTCGCGTGGACGATGCCGGGTCACGCAATCTGAAAGTTAGATTGCTTAAAGCGGCGTTTGACCGTTCGTCGAAAGAACTTTCCGTCCGGAGGATGAAATGCGCTGCGAATCGTTGAAATTCCGATCGATAAGAGTCTCAAGTGTGAATTGCATACAATCTTAACGGCGAGCTTTCCTACGCTCGCCGAATAACAAACAAATACTCGGCGCGAAAGAAATATTTGATACTCGGGGAGAAAGCGCAATTACATCCGACAGGTGCGACGATGCGTTTATTGCGGAAAATGAAATCATAGAAAGCGGGATTCTACTGAACCGTGCAATATTTTTCTCTCGGTATTTATACACTTTTTCTCCTTTTCGAGACAG
The DNA here is from genome assembly GCF_050947335.1 of Megachile rotundata. Lineage (NCBI taxonomy): Eukaryota > Metazoa > Arthropoda > Insecta > Hymenoptera > Megachilidae > Megachile > Megachile rotundata. The sequence goes on from NC_134983.1 coordinate 14,649,317, forward strand.
ATAAATCTGGATTTGCATTGAAACGTTCTTTAGAGATCTTTTTTTTAAATGGAAATCGGGAATATAAGCTGGGAAATTTAGGTCTGGTAACTTGAAGATTTGGTCAGTCAAATTTGGAGATTTAATAGCTTCATTGAATTTTGGTGATTCGAGACATCAGGTATTTTAGAATTTGAGGATTGAAGATATTTAATGATTTCCAATTTGGTAATTTATGTACTTTTACTTTTTTGAAGTTGAACCATGATTTTGTTCATGAACCAAACGACATGATTTTTGTTCATCAATCAAATGACATGATTTTTGTTCATGAATCAAACGACATCATTTTTGTTCATCAACCAAATAACATGATTTTGTTCATCAACCAAATAACATGATTTTGTTCATGAACTAAACGACATGATTTTTGTTCATCAATCAAATGACATGATTTTTGTTCATCAACCAAATAACATGATTTTGTTTATGAACTAAACGACATGATTTTTGTTCATCAATCAAATGACATGATTTTTGTTCATGAACCAAACGACATGATTTTGTTCATCAACCAAATAACATGATTTTATTCATGAACTAAACGACATGATTTTTGTTCATCAATCAAATGACATGATTTTTGTTCATGAACCAAACGACATGATTTTGTTCATCAACCAAATAACATGATTTTGTTCATGAACTAAATGACATGATTTTTGTTTATCAATCAAATGACATGATTTTTGTTCATCAACCAAATGACATGATTTTGTTCATCAACCAAATGACATGATTTTGTTCATCAACCAAATGACATGATTTTGTTCATCAATCAAATAACATAATTTTGTTCATCAACCAAATGACATGATTTAGTTGATTTTTTGAAAATCAATCAAATGACATGATTTTATTAATTTTATGAAAATCAACCAAAAAGTAGCTTAACCCTATTTAATGATTATTTATATCAAAAAGAATGAATAAGAAGAATATTTATATACGAAAGAGCATATGTTACGTCCCCGAAATACCGAAATCGGATTTCTGTCGATAATCGCGACGTTTGCACGATTTTAAAGCGTGAGGCGATTATCGGACCGTGATATACGACCCAGCTACACTTTTCTCGCGTAGAGACAAACGAGCTGCAACGTGGAAGAAAGCCAGGAAGCTATGCAAATCGAGAAAACGACCGTGAGATGGATTAGCCGGATGTCAAGTGGACTAATGGATATTAGAATCCTAGCAAGGATTACCGAGAAACCGTTTCTCTCCCGCTATGCTACGTGCCGGAAGTTGATCGATGAACTTCGTGAAATTTAACGCGTATACATAAAAGCAACATCGATTGACAATTGATCTGGTTTATTTATATGCTACATTTCCTGTTTACCGTGTTCTGTAATATCTAACCTACTTTCCGCATGGTTTTGTATTCGAACTTATTATAATTAGATCTACTATTTAAATGTATCAAAATCGTGACTTCATAAAGATATAAATAGACAAATGATGAAAGGTACATGTAATTATTTTCACTCGTTAAGAATCGAGGCACATTTCGACGATAGTACGTTAATAATTTCTGATATTCGTCATTTTGACGGATTTGTTGCGGTGTTAAATGTGCTTTGTAATCGACTGGCTGGTAATTAGAAAGTGATCTTTCCTAGGAGTCGAGGATAATTAAACGATCGTTGCATAATTATTACGTTCAGCTCGAGTAATTAAATGCGGGTTCTCCATATTTGGTAGAGTGCGGTTTGTATCTTGAGATACTTCCTCGTTCTGAGGTGATGAAACATTGATAAATATCAGAAATTTCAAGCTGAGGTATGTGCTAATTTATGGCCATATATCGCGCGGTCATTCAGCGCGTAGTAATTCAACGTGTGGCGATAAAACATGAGATAATTCATCACTGATGATTTAACACGTGATAATTCAACGCATGATGATTCGATATGTTGTGATACCACACGTGGCAATATAACGCGAGGATTTATAACGCGTGGTGAGTCAGCGAGCTACGATATAATGTGTGGATATGCAAGGGATGGTAATTCAATGTGTGATGGTTTGACACTTGGCAATATAACGCGTGGCGATTCCACACATGGTGATATAACGCGAGGCTATATGACGCGTGGTGAGTCAGCGCGTGGCGATATAATGCGTGGAAATTCGACGGATGGTAATTCAACGCGTGGTAATTTGACACGTGGCAATACCACGCGTGGCGATATAATGCGAGGGGATACAACGCGTGGTGAGTCAGCGCGTGGCGATATAATGCGTGGAAATTCGACGGATGGTAATTCAACGCGTGGTAATTTGACACGTGGCGATACCACGCGTAGTGATATAATGCGAGGGGATACAACGCGTGGTGAGTCAGCGCGTGGCGATATAATGCGTGGAAATTCGACGGATGGTAATTCAACGCGTGGTAATTTGACACGTGGCGATACCACGCGTGGCGATATAACGCGTGAAGAGTCAGCGCGTGACAATATAATGCGTGGAGATTCGACGGATGGTAATTCAACGCGTGTTGATTTGACACGTGGCGATACCACGCGTGGAGAGTCAGCGCACGGCAATATAATGCGTGAATACTCTACGGATGGTAATTCAACGCGTGGTGATTTGACACGTGGCGACATAACGCATGGAGAGTCAACGTATGGCAATATAATGCGTGAATACTCTACGGATGGTAATTCAACGCGTGGTGATTTGACACGTAACAATACCACGCATGGCGATACAACGCGTGAATATCCCACATATGCAGATTCAACACGTTGAGATTCAACCCCTGATGGTTCAATGCGTAGTAATTTATCACGTGATGATACATCGCATAGAAATTCAACGTGTAGCAATATAACACATGGTGACTGCATCGAAATCTATATAAAAATATACTAAATAAAAGAATCGAAATAAACGCAATAACTATAAACTAACTTTCCACTATAATAAATACCATAAAAATAAAAGCCTCAAAATAACAAATACATACCAAACAGTATAAAAGAATAATACCAAAAATCTAGACGACGTTACGAAAGCACAAAACAACGTTGAATAGAAACGATTTCTGACTAGTCCACGTGATGGACGACCATACGCGAGCAGAGTCCCAATTTCACCGGGAATTACGTGTAAGAGAAGTCGCGGTAATAAATTGTCGAACACGAAACAACGATAGAGGTAACAAGGGAACCTCCATCGCGTGTGTCCGACGTTTTCTATTATTCCGTTTAAAATTTGTCTTGGGAGATATTACGTAGCCGTCGTAGCCGAATCCGGCCAGGAAGGAGAAGACGTAGCTCGAGAAATCCTAGACGGTCGATGACTCCCCGCGGAACGCTCGAGGCAGTCATATTTGTCGGTGATTCGAGCGATCGGATTCTCCTCCCTTGCTCTCTGTTTCGAGCTGTTCGCCACGATTGTGCCTGCGAGTTTCGCGTACTCAGCATTCTGGATGAAAGGAGGGCGAACAGGAACGGAGGGTAAACGAAACTCTCGGGGCGCAAGACGACGAGGGGGTGCACAGAAATTGTGTAAAAGGGTCCTGGAGACGGCTGGTACTCCGATTCGTGTCGCTCGAGAGTTTCGTGGAAAAAATTTCCTACACAAATTTTCTTATGGATGTCTCTGAGTTAATCTGATCATGGTATTCTGACTCATGACTAGTTTAAAACATTTCAATACCTCTGTCTTGTTATAATGTGCTCAATACATTGGTACATATATTATGTACAAATTTAGAAAAAATTTGTTGTAAGAGATTTTATGCAGACATAAAAAAGGTTTAATAATTATTATTAGTACATACGTTCTTCGTTCAAAAAAAAATTATTACATAGAAAAACGACATTCAAATAAGAATGACACTTATCAAAGCAACATACGTGACAAAATTATTTTCAATTCCAGAAACTTTTCTTGTTCACACAATGTTCTACCTGAACCTTACACAATAAAATTGTACTTATAATTAAGAAACGATAAAAATGAAGTGTATTTGTAAATTCTTTAATTGTTAAAATCTTTATGGAGGCTATATGCTGTTTCTAAAAGTGGCGCGTTTCTGTGAAACGAAATAAGCACGACTCGTTTTCCCGTAAACCAGCACGATCCGTCGAGGCGTCGGACGGAATTGGAAACACGACTTTAGCACCTATTAGTCAGCGGTTTGCCATGAAAAGCGGAAAACAGCACGATTGGGTATCCAGGCGCGAGTGTCGGTGTGATGCATAAGGTAAAATAGCGGGCGCAACAGGGCAAGAGACTCGTACCGTTGTTAAATGGGCGAGGCATTGTTTTCGCTCGGCCTTGAATCTAATTATTCCACTGGAAACAGCTTTTGCGCTGTCGCGATACATCTGTTGTTCCGTGCACGTAGTTTCTGCGTATTCCCGGCAGAATTCCTGTCGATTCGACGGAAATTAAACGATCGACTCTATCCACTGTGCTATGAATCGTCGTGATTTTCGTGAACTGTGTTCCTCCATTCGCAGGAAGTTCATATTTCTGTTTTTAAAACGGAAAGCACTTGTAAAACTTTAAATTATTGGACTGAGATTTAATGACATATATTATTAATATATCTGATGTTAGTTGAAATAGAATTTAAATTAATTTCAACGTAAATGGATTTGATATAAAATTTCATTAACTACGTGGACTAGTGTGAAGAGCCTGAGGTGATAAAACCTATCCTGACATAATCTACCACCAACCTAATAATAAATTATCAAACCTTTATTTATGACCTTAACCTTAATGTAATCTACTTTCATGTAACCCAGACCGTAATATAATTTTGACCTAACCAATCTAACATTATGTAACTTCAACCAAACCATGGTCTAATCTGACCAAACCGTAATTTAACCTTAATTTTAATCTAGCCTTGACCCAATTTTAACTTGAAATCTAATTAATTGAACCTGTGACTAATGTAACCTATTTCCGCAATTTTTTCTGATTTATATATTCTAAACCTAAAATATAACCAAACCGAGCAAAGAAATTTGGATGCAAGAGCTCCGGTTTCGGTTGCATTCACATGCGTGCCAGAAGATCAGATAATTGTAAGAAGAGTCGAGAATATCAAGGATTTCATAGAATCCAGGATTCTCGAGACGGTACAGCGTAGCTTTGTCGCATAAAGTACCCAGAAAGCGTTCGAAAAATTCGTAGAATCGTTTAAAAATTCGTGCGATAGAGTCGAAAAATGTTGAGAACGACATAAACAAACAGTTCGGAGAGGCGGTATTTTAGAGGATCTTAAACTCGAGAGTTATCCAACTGCCTCGGAACAGTTTAAAGTGGTTAAAAAACGCTCGATACCGTCGTCGTATCCCGTAGGATCGTAAAACTTTCGTCCCGATGGTAATCTGTTTCGCTGGTTCTTATCGTTGGAAAGTTCTGTCTTCGATGTTCATTGTATACATTAGCGTATAGAACGATAATTTATATGGTAATACAGATTTTACGTTGCTCGAGTTTCCGATACGTGGCCTTAAAATCGGACGATAAGAAACGGTACGGACGTTGATGACACCAGTCGTTCCAGCTACGATTTATGCGCGGTTCCGTCGTTCATGTTTTACGACAGCCCCGCGCACGGTCAACTACGCGCCGTTGTAAACGAGCCCCCACGAGTCTCGCTACAATGAGTTCGCCCCTTTTCACGAGCAGCACAATTTATCAAACGTTCCTCGAGAATCTTTCTTCGTGGCATGAACTCGGAACCTCGTTATTCGCGGTTTTTTCCAACGTTCACGTGTAAAGAAAGTTAAATTGAAAACGATCGTTCTCTCTTCGGATACGATGAAGTTACTGACGTTTACCAACCTTTGCATGCCTAGTGAGAACATCGTTACGTTCGTTTTAAGTATTCATCAAGGTCTTTGTACTTTGTGATAAATTCAGCAGGTTCTTTGCGGGATCAAGGGGGCGGATAATCACGAATCAAAAATTAACGGGGTATAGATGCTACTCTGGTCAGCTTAAACATTTCTGTCAATATTGTTTGACATAGGTATTGTGTACCGAGTTGTAGAATTAACTGGAGAGTTACTTTATCAAGTTCTTAATTGCTAGATTTTTAAATTTATACATTTATGAACTTCCAAGTATCCACACTTAAGATTCAAAGGTCTTCATCATCAGTTCTCAAATTCATAATAAGACATCAAGTTTATAAATAGCTTATAAGACATTAAGTTTAGAGACAGTTTATAAGACATCAAGTTTAGAGACAGTTTATGAGACATTAAGAAACTGTCGATCAGTCAAAATTATAAAATTCAGATATTTTATTTGTAGTTCAGTTTAAGGACACGCCCCAGAGCCCCGCAGACGGTGAATTATCAAGCAGCTACACAGTTCACGCGCGATGAAAAATTTGTTTGACCAAAAGCCACACAGTGAAACTTTCAGCGACTCCTCGCAACGAATCTAAAAGAGTAACGGAAACAAGAAAGTCACAAACGAAGAGACGCAAACGGTAAAGAGTCGATACTTGAAGCGACATTTACAACGAAATTTTTGACGTTTTAATTAACCACGTCATTGCGAAATAAACCGACAGAGAGACTCGAGGAGAAAGGATTATTTCCTTTCTTTTTGCCTCGTTTCTCGGTTAGGAACCTTTATAAAATTTCCGAGCGAGCAAAATCCGGCGAAAGAAGACACGAAGTCGTGGTCGAAAAAAAAAAGAAAAGAAAAAAAGAACGGCGGAATGAAAAACGTGTAGAACGTTTGGCGAACGTGGACAGAGGTTAAGAAAGAGGGAAAAAAGAAGAAGAGAAAAAGCTCGATCCTTTTTCTCCGTTTGCTGGCCGGTTTTATACGCGTAATCCTGTATGTATTCGAGCGGGGCTGCTGGAAATACCGGGGAATCTGAGCGACGAGAGCAAATTAATCGCTGACTTCGTGGAATCGGGCGAATTTATATTCGACGATGGATGGAGTCCAGCGGCGTGCACGGCGAATCACAATGAATCAATTATATTATAAGGGATCGCGCCATCGTTCGCTATCCTCCGTGGACCAAGAATCCCCACGCGGGTACAATACTACGAAAATCCGAATTGCGATTTAACAGATATCTAGAGAGGCACAAACAATAATCACCCTCTTCTTCGCGAGAGATTGATTTTATTGTGAATGAGGTTTGATGTTGGAAGCACTTTAAGTATATGAGGGTTAGGGTGATATCGATGATGTTAAAATTTGCAATTTATAGAGTTATTAATGAGTAAGCTTTTATATATTCAATTTTCCAAATTGTAAATTTTTCAAATTGCAAATTTTCCAAATTCCAAATTCCCCAAATTCCAAATCCTCCAAATACCAAATCCCCCAAATTTCAAATCCCCAAATCCCAAATCCCCCAAATTCTAAATCCCCCAAATTCCAAATTCTCCCAATTCCATATTTCCCAAATTCAAATCCCCCAAATTCCAAATTTCCCAAATCCCAAATTCCCCAAATTCCAAATCCCCCAAATTCCAAATTCTCCCAATTCCATATTTCCCAAATTCCAAATCCCCCAAATTCCAAATTTCCCAAATCCCAAATCCCCCAAATTCCAAATCCCCCAAATTCCAAATCCCCCAAATTCCAAATTCCCCAAATTCAAACCCCCCCAAATTCCAAATTCTCCCAATTCCATATTTCCCAAATTCCAAATCCCCCAAATTCCAAATTTCCCAAATCCCAAATCCCCCAAATTCCAAATCCCCCAAATTCCAAATCCCCCAAATTCTAAACCCCCCCAAATTCCAAATTCTCCCAATTCCATATTTCCCAAATTCCAAATTCCCCAAATCCCAAATTCCCCAAATTTCAAATTCCCCAAATCCCCAAATCTCCAAATCCTCAAATTTCCAAATTTTCAAATTCTCAAATCTTAAAATTCCCAAATCCTCAAATCCCCAAATTTTCATATTCCTACACTTCCAAAATTATATAACCTTAAACCTGCAAATTGCCACGATTACAGATTGCCGTATCTCAAAAATCCCAAATTCTCAGATTTGCGTCGATCACTCGACAGCATCGTACGAAGAACAAGTTCCGCGTTGACGAAAGAAAAAGCAACGGGATCGACAAGTGGAATAAAAGCAACAAGTAACGCGCAAAATGTGGCGGTTAGGGGGAAACGATTTACGGTAAACTCGCGGCTGCCTGCGACAATTTATCACGCTGACAGACTCGAGATAATCTCCGATGAACCTGTTACGCTACAAATTAAACTAAAAATGATTACGGTCCACTCCCTGCACTCTGTCATCGTGTATCATAATCACGTTTAAGACTGGTTACAGATCACTTTCTCTCGATGAAACACTCTTAATTCTCTATACATTAATTCCACTTTATTTTTGACCAATTTCATTCGTTTTTATTTGGACCTATTTTTGTTTTCATTCAACACCATTTTTGTTCGTACTTACTTTAATTGTTTTTGTTTAATACCGTTTTTATCCGTATTTCTTGTAATTGCTTTCATTTAACATCGTTTTTAGTCGAATTTGTTTTAATTCTTTTTGACGTCATTTTTAGTTGGACTTTTATCGTTTAATATCATTTTTAGTCGAATTTATTTTGGTAGATTGTTCGACGACTTTATGGAAGCGAAGTAAGTGGAGAGTGGAAATAAATAGGAACTGAAAGAATTATAATAAGAGAAATAATCTTTTGTTTATCAAAATGATATTTATTAACAGTACACATTAAAAATTTTTATGTACTAATAAACTACAATATATTAGAACTTGCTGCTGACAAAAACGAATATTTGTAACATTTCACATTGTTCTGACATAGACAAGTATACTGACACCATTCTTGTGATAAACAACCCCTTTTGATAACCAAAAAGCAGTCCTCAAATCCCTGTGCCCTGAAATCTGACTTAAGCCTTTATTTGCGCTCTCCAATTAACCCTAATAATTCAGAGGGTCTCTCAAATCCTAACGCTTTAGTCAATTTTCCATTCCCTTTGTTCCAACGTCCGCGATTACCAAAATCAATTTTTCCCGACAAAGTTACCCCATCTAAAAAGATTATTCATCGAACTTGAATACAAAGTTAAGAAGTTTCGGCGAACAATGAAGAACGTTACCCGTCTCTCGCAACAAAGGGGTAGAAATTCGAGTTTGATCCGCCTGAAAAAATCTTCTAAGAGCAAGATTTTTCATCCGGATAAAAATAACATCGCTTTCACCGCGACTAAGTTGGCTCGCGTGGGCGACGAACATACTTCCGTCGGAATTTATTCGCGTGGATACGCGCTGGCCTACTTCTGCGATCTTCGGAATCGGTGGCACATGAAATCACGGGGAAAACAGCTAAGCCAATTGCAGATCCTAAGATAAAGAAGTTCCTTGCAGACTCCATCTTGCCTTCGAGCGGAAGAACGTTCGAAACGGGTCAGGGTCGAGAAGCACTTTTTTACCGGATCTCGTGCAAGTTTTGCCTGATTCGCGAAACGAAGGGTCTCCTTTTGCCCTAAGAGGATCTTACGTGAAACGGAACATCTTCTGCTAGCTAACCGGTATTCCCGTATGTTTCCTTTGAGTGCTTCAAATATTTCGGGACTCGCTTAACTCGATGCATAAATTTATTCCTGGATTATTGAGCATGGGAGATACATTGAGAATGCGATATATGGTATGCGTTATATGGAAGATATACGGGAGATCAAATATACTGATCATGAGCAAAAATTTGACGAAAACTATAGAAAGAAACTTTTCGATTGCAAGAATAATAATTTTCATATTTAGTGGAGGACGAAGTAGACTGTCTTTAGAGTGGTACATGAAACGTTTAGGTTAATACATACATTTTTTTAGGGTAGTACGTAAAATGTTCTGGTTAGGTTAACACATGTTTTGTTTAGAATAATACATAAAATGTGTTGTTTAGGATAATGCATAAATTGTTTTGTTTAAAATAATACATCAAATATTTTGTTGAGGTTAATACGTGTTCTGTTTAGGTTAATACATGTTTTGTTTGGGATAATACATAAAATGTGTTATTTAGAATAATACATAAAATGTTTTGTTTGAAATAATACATAAAATATTTTGTTTAGGTTAATACATAAAATATTTTGTTTAAGATAATACATCAAATATTTTGTTGAGGTTAATACGTGTTCTGTTTAGGTTAATACATGTTTTGTTTGGGATAATACATAAAATGTGTTGTTTAGAATAATACATAAAATGTTTTGTTTGAAATAATACATAAAATATTTTGTTTAGGTTAATACATAAAATATTTTGTTTAAGATAATACATGAAATATTTTGTTGAGGTTAATACATGTTCTGTTTAGGTTAATACATGTTTTGTTTGGGATAATACATAAAATGTGTTGTTTAGAATAATACATAAAGTGTTTTGTTTCAAATAATACATAAAATATTTTGTTTAGGATAATACATAAAATGTTTTGTTTAAGATAATACATCAAACATTTTGTTTAAGTTAATACATCTTCGGTTTAGGTTAATACAAGTTATGTTTGGTATAATACATAAACTGTCTTATTTAACATAACACATGTTTTGAAATAATACACAAAATGTTTTGAAAAAATATATAAAATAAATAGTAGAAGAGTTTGAAAGAATAAATTTTCCAATATGGCCGCCATTTATCTCCAGTAATGCAGAAGCTAAAACAAAATGGCCGATGAATTATCGCGAGGTTAAGAATCGAGGCTAGCGTATTTAACAAGCAAATTTCTTCATGAAAAATGTATGAATCAATCGTTAAAGCGGAAACGACGAGGACGTTTTTCCTCGTCTGTAGGATAGATGACAGGAAACGGAGAGCCAAGCTCTCGAAGCATCTGAACGATCTGGCTTTCGTGAAAGCTTCTTCGCTGTTCATAATTCTTCGTGCGATTGCGTTTATTTGTCTCGTGATAATCGTAAATTTTCCCTTATTCTTGGTAGATACCGAACTTGATCTTCATAACGACGATCTCCACTTCACGAGCTTCGCGAAGTCAGCAGGGAACGACCGAATCGGGTATGCAAAATGGAAGGCTCTTAAGTAATAACAGGATTTATTATCAATTTATCTGCGAACCCGCGATGGTGATACTTTGCTGGCTTTAACGGTTCAAGGGTTTTGTCCCGCTTTCGTGTTGACCCGGAAAAGATTTTGCGATAATTATTCTGCTAACCACTTATGTTTTTCTTTTAATAGAAAAGTACGAATATTTTAGTAAGTCTTTCAATATAATTTTTCAGTAGAATTATTTTTCAAAGGAAATGTTTTATCAGAAATATTGTATAAACAGAAATGTTTTTATCTTAATAGAAATTTCTTTTAATACAAATTTTTTTATAAAAATGTTTCAATAGACGTTTTCTGTTCAGGAGTATTCTTTATGAAAGTTCTTAATAATAAAAGTAAATTAACAATAAATCTAAAGATCTAAAGTTTGAGAAGATCGACTTGCACCTGAAATTTTAACTCTCATTCAATTGAATACACCAATTTGAAATAAATATTTTTTAACTAAATCTACAGTATTATATACATGAACACAGTGCAACAGACAAGTGGCAATTAGGTTATTATCCAGCAGCAGCAAAAATACGTAACTGGTGTGCAACTTCCGTCAGATTGAATTCACAACCGATCAGGTAAAATAACCGGTCGCAGGGAATTCAGTGACGATGATCATTGGAGCATAATTACAGCGTGGTTTCTAATCAGGTGTTCCCTCGTCGCAGCACAACTAGAAGTTGTAAAAGCGTAACGGAACAAGCCGTAAATGGACAGGTCGCGTAAGCGAATGAATGAAGTTTCGAACGTACAGGTGGTCGTGGAGAGGAGGGTTTGTCAAAGTTGCAAATTTTCCGTGCACGGTCGCTTCTTCCTCCTCCCTCGACGGATTACACGGCGTGTCCGCGACGAGACGAGGGTAACTGCGAGCGTGAAAAGGGACAGAAGAGCGAGGGAACGCCGGCTAAATGGAATTAAAGCGAAATGGAGGAACATTGCCGCGTGTAAAACTTGGGACAGCCCGGGATAGAAACGTTCGCGGAATAGCGGGGGCTAAAATTACTCGACGCTTCCGCGTACCGAGCTCGGATGATATCGTAACGAAAACTCCTAACTCTGGTAACTTCTTGGTTTTACAGTTGTCCGCTGCACCGAGTAAATATTTCCACGAGCTCGCTTAATGCGACGCGACGATGCGAAACGGACCGCGACGCCGTAAAGGACGTCCTGCCAGCGAATGCGATAAGGCCTGATGTTCAACTTTTATATTTTGCATTCGGGTTACTCGAGATATCTATATGAATGAGGGTATCAGAGGGATCAAGGTATAGATCCTTGCAAAACCTGATAAACTAGAGGGATTTTCGTATCCGAGGAATTAGTTACCTCAGAATTTAGGTGTCTAAGAATTTAGCTCTCCATTTAGGTACCTGAGAATTTGTGTATCCTAGTAAGAATTTAGCTCTTCGTTTAAGTATCTAAGAATTTATGTACCCGAGTATTTAGGTGTCTAAGAATTTAGCGCTCCATTTAGGTATCTGAGAATTTATCTAAGTTCAGCTACGTAAAAATTGAGATATCCAGATTTGTATGTCTAGGTGTTCAAGTATCTAACAATTTAGCATCATGAGAGTTAGAGTTGCAACTAGAGTACAAGTATTCAAATCATTCAAATCTTAAAATATCTAAACTATACCTCAATTTCCCAGTACCAAATTAAACCAATTTAATTAGCCAATTTAATTAACCAATTTAATCTAGGATTTACAGAAAAGTTTCTCCAGCTCGAAAGCAATATCAAAGTTCAAACATAATAACTGCAATAATTGCAGGAACATATCAAGGTAAAAATCCAAGAAAATTAGAAAAGTTGTAATCAGAAACTCGCGAAGGAACTAGCACGGAATTGAACCTTGCAACAATGCACGCGTAGCCTTGACACGGTTTAACAACTGGGTCTCTGAATCGCACCCTTGTCGGTTCGAATGAGCGTCCGAGTCCTCGAGTAGCCATCGACTGAACCTTTCATTGAATTTTTCAAACATTTCTATCAAGGGAGTTCTCCGAACAATCGAGATAGAATGTGGGGATTAACCATTCTGAAGGGCTGCCACGTACAGTAACACGCCGATGATGTTACAATAATAGTAGCACAGGTTGCATAACGATTCGCCTGTCATATTGAATTGTTTCGGCTCCGTTAATCATATTCTGATCATGGCGAACCCATAAATCGTCCGCTTTCGCGTCACACGTTTTCGCGGAATCCGAGCACCTTTTCAATTCGCGGAAATTATTGTGAGAATAATCGAGTTCTGAAGTTATTGATTAAAAGTGGTTGTGTGGGGGTTGAAGAAGAAAGGGTCACTTCTAGTTCTGGGATACTTGTTAGCATGATTGAACTGTTCTACTAAGATTTCTGCATCTACGGATCTATACATACACAGACCTCAACATCTCCAGATCTCTACATCCAGAGACCTCAACATCTCCAAATACCTACATGTCTAATTACCTACATCCCTAGATCTTTACATCTCCAAATACCTACATGTCTAATTACCTACATCCCCAGATCTTTACATCTCCAAATACCTACATGTCTAATTACCTACATCCCCAGATCTCTACATCTCCAAATATCTACATCCTCAGATCTCTACATCTCCAAATCCCTACATCCCCAGATCTCCACGTCCTCCAATACCTACATCCCCAAACCCCTACATCCCCAGATCCCTACATCCCCAAATACCCACATCCTCAAATCTCCACATCCCCAAATCTCCACATTCCCGAATCTCCACTTCCTCAAATCTCCACATTCCCAAATCTCTACATCCTCAAATCTTCATATCCCCAAATCTCCACATTCCCGAATCTCCACTTCCCCAAATCTCCACATTCCCAAATCTCTACATCCTCAAATCTCCATATCCCCAAATCTCCACATCCCCGAATCTCCACATCCCCGAATCTCCACATCCCCGAATCTCCACATCCCCGAATCTCCACATTACCAAATCTCTACATCCTCAAATCTCCATATCCCCAAATCTCCACATCCCCGAATCTCCACATCCCTGAATCTCCACATCCCCAAATCTCCACATCCCCGAATCTCCACATCCCTGAATCTCCACATTCCTAAATCTCCACATCCCCAAATCTCCACATTCCCAAATCTCTCCATCCTCAAATCTCCACATCCTCAAATCTCCACATCCCCAAATCTCCACATCCCCGAATCTCCACATCTCCAAATCTCCACACCCAAATTCTAAAATTCCCAAAAATCCCAAAACTCCACAGATTAAACATAGCACTCCGCAATTCAGTCCTACCTCACATCATACCCAATATCCTTCCCGCTTTCATACACGATTGTCGGCAGCTGACAAACATAACCAGCGAACGTCCCCAAAAGGTCGAAGGGATAACGAAGGACATTTGCAAGCCCAAATTAACGGCGTAAAAGGGAGCAACGTTTCGCGACTCGCGTCACGGTCGATCTATCGAACAATAAAGCATCGCTACGCGTACGTGGCAAGCTGCAGCGGCGAAATTCTCGTTTTCATCGTCGCGCAATTGGGTTGGAAAGGGTTTACATGCAATTTGCCGGATGGCGTGGAAGCACGTGCGGGAACGGTTTTAAACGGCGAACAAACGCGAAAGCGGTTCGCGTAAAACTCTCTTTTATGGAGGTCACACTCCGTTCGCGTGCATGCACACGCGGCCGTATAAGGAGCTTTTTCGCGAGGAGCTTTGTGAGCTGCCCGAATCAAACAGCAACACGCTCCGCTCTTTTTTGACGCTTTCGCTGGGGACTTTTAATTACGTACGAACTACGCTGCAGTTTGCTCTCGAGATTCTCTTTTTTTTCCCTCATCTATTCCCTCTTTATGCTCCTTTATTTTTTGTTTTGTTACATATCTCTTTTTTCTTTTTTACTAAACCTATTTTGTTGAGGGCCGAATAAAAGCCGACCTCTTTTGCCAGAATCGAAACCTTTTTCTTTATGTCTTTTGGAACGTGAGACATAAAGGTGATTTAATGTGGCACCAATTATCGAGCGTTAATGTTCAATTTTATTAGCAACGAATATCGAATTGTATTAGCAATGAATTATTTGTTATAGCAAATATTTTTATTTCTCTAAATATCATTAGATATTTTAGTAACTCTAAATAACCAATACATTTTTAGGCATCTTTAAATATCGCCAGATATCCTTAAAAGTTTCAATATTTCTGAATGTTTCAAAATCGTTAGACATCCAAATGTAGCTCCTCATGAATATCTCTAAATATCAATATACGTATACCTATATCAATATGAGTATTGATATCTCTAGAGACAAGTGGTCCTAGACATAAATATCCTTAGATCCAACTATAAAATTTGGGAGGTATAAAATGATGATGTCCTGAAATTTGGACATCACTAACCTATCAATCCACAAAATTTTTGACAATTCAACAACGTCAAAGAAGTGTATAAACCTTGTCCTGTGACGTGTTCAAAGTAGTGCACGAATTTACACCTCGATGAGTCTAACCCTAAGGTTAACCTATTCGCTCGACCATTCTGATTGCAAGATTGATCTGTTCAAGTTCACCCTTCGATGATTGTTCGCCGTCTTGCTGGAAGCTTTCACAGTAAGGGGTGGTAATCCCGTTAGGGAAAGTTTGCTCGTTTCGTTCGGCACGATTTACGAAATCGCAGCGGTGCGAAACGTTTGAGCAGCTTAAAATATCGCGCGATAGTATTGGACGGCAGTCGAGTGGTTGACTCGGTTAAGGGAGAACTACAAATGTTCCTGTATATCGAACTAAACTTGGCACAATATTAACTCCGGCTGTGATTTTAACTCCACTTCGGGCCGTAGTTGCTCAAACACAGTTTCATTAGGTTTTCGAAGCTGTTATTTCGCTGTGATCGAAACTTCCCATGTATTTTCTGCTATTCATTTCGTCGGGGGATTGAATCTCGTATAGGCGTTGAATCTCCGCCCTGAAATTGGCAAGAAAATATAAGTAAATATTGAAGATTTACGGGATCGAGTTTCTTGTTGCTTAAAACTGTTCGTCTGCACTTTTGGAGTTACGGCATGTTCACGTTGATAAAATACCCGATAACCGAGCGAAATTTCGATTTCCTTACGGCTAGACTCGATAAATGTTTTGGCACGTTTCCACCTGCAAATTCGCTCCAAATGTTTCTTTCCATTTTAATGTTCAATCTCGGCGATTTATTGATATACATAATATTTCAAACAGTCGTTGTTTGATGAACTTTTTTACAACTCGCACATGAATTTTTAAGCAGACTAATACTAGGTTGTCATTGCCATTAATTTTTTATTAGATAATCTACTATTAGCTTTTTATCGTTTCTATTAGCTGCTATTACATTCACTGAATTTATACATTTTCAGTTAGATAGTTATTAAGTTTCCTCTTGTAGACACTTTCAGTTAGTGTTAGCCTAAACTTTTAGTTGGTCATTTAACAGCTAAACTACTATTAGCCCTTCATCATTTATACATGTTCAGACTACCACATTTATAGTATTTATACATTTCCAGTTCGATATTTCCCAGGTCGATATTCACGTCATTTACACATTCGCAGTTATCCACATATTAAATTTTCATTATCAAAGCATTATCGATTAGACTATTAGGTTTTCATTATTTACGCATTTTCGGCTAGACTCATTAAGTGGCCATCATTCATTTCCAGTCAAACTAAATTCAAGGTTTCCACCATTTTTACTCTCCGGTTCTCGGCATGGAATCTTAATTCTTGATCAATATCACTCCGTCTTCATTTTGTCAAGCATTATATACACGTCAAGATACTGTCAACGGGGCCGCCCACACAGAACGGCACGCGAAACCGAATTTTTTACCACCTTCTGTTTGCCTGCTGGAACTTTGAATACATTGCATTGTTTTCCGCCACTCTTCTGTACAGTTCCAACTTGGATCAAGTAATCCATTTAAGCGATTCTAGTTTCCACGTTGCCGCCTACGCATCGATTCCCATGATACTGTCCACCGATAGAGCTTCCTACGCGCGTACGCGTGAATTAACAGCTTTAACCCAGCCAGCTTATCAACATTAGTCGCTAATCCAACTAACAGACCGCGTTCTAACCTTCTGACACTCGGATTTCTTCTATGCAACAATTTTACGATTTTAGTTCATATTGTAACAGGTTTTCTGTGTTTGTAGTTGTGGACGATGAATGGTAGACTCTTGTTATATTAGGGCTTGAACGCATTCGGCTCTACTCGGTTCTACTCGACCCTACTCGGTTCGGCTGAGCTCTAGTAGACTCTATACGGCCCTACTCGGCGCTATTCGACTCTACTCGGTTCTACTCGGCTCGATTGAGCTCTACTAGGCTCTACACGGTGCTATTCAGGCTTATTCGGCTCTACTCGGTTCTACTCGATTCTACTCAGCTCTACTAGGCTCTACACGGTCCTACTCGGGCCTATTCGGCTCTACTCGGTCCTACTCGGTTCTACTCAGCTCTACTGAGCTCTAGTAGACTCTATACGGCCCTACTCGGCGCTATTCGACTCTACTCGGGTCTACTCGGCTCGACTGAGCTCTACTAGGCTCTTCACGATACTATTCAGGCCTATTCGGCTCTACTCGGTTCTCCTCGATTCTACTCAGCTCTACTAGGCTCTACACGGTTCTACTCGGGCCTATTCGGCTCTACTCGGTCCTACTCGGTCCTACTCGGTTCTACTGACCTCTACTAGGCTCTACACGGTCCTGTTCGGTTCTACTCGGTCCTATTCGGTTCTACTCAAGTCAACACCGCCCTATATGATACTACTCGGTTCTTCTTAATCCTACTTAACTCCAGTTGGCTCTACTTAGCTCTAAAAGGCTCTGTTTGGTTTTACTCATGTTCTACTTGGTTCTTTTCAATTCTACACGCTTGTACTCAATTTTACCTGATTTTTCCGCCTGCATACGAATTTGAAAAATGAAAACATAAAAAGGGAACATCTATATGAACATAAAAAAAATCTAACAATCACGAAAACATCAAATCTATTAAAATAATAAATTCATCAAAATGTATAAAACGAATCAATTCCTGAATGGAACTCATAGTAAAACGATCGTTGCAATAAACGTCTGAACAAATCGTACACTAACTCCGTTTCACGAATCAATGTCAGTTCACGGTACGAATTCTGTTAACAACTATATTCCCCGATCGAACCACGATCTATAATCCGCGAACATTACCGCAAATTGTTCGCGAATGAAAAATCGTCACCTACATACGATATTCTGTCTTTTTCCCGCACGAAACAGCACGCGATCATTATTCAAGATCACCGGGTCTGTCCATTAACTCGATCGTCGTTGTTTCGTAACGCTCGTGCATTCTCGTAACAACTTTCATAGACACGACAACGGCAATATTTCATCATACGGCCGGTTGTAAACAATTTCCCCCGGGGGGCACTAAAAATAAGAGGTGCAAGCGAGCAGATAGATATCGTGCGACCGTTCAAGCGGCAAACTGCTTGGAATAAGGTCGACGAAGCCAAACGGGAGAAAAAGCCGATGATCAAAGCGAGAGCACGGCTCTCTATGGGAGTTTTGCGATTTCCAGGACAAAATATTGAGCAAATTGAGGCGGTCAATGGACAGCTGTTTTGACAGATGATTTTTGGATGGGTTTATTATGATTTTTGACTGTTATTTGTTAGTGAGATGAAAGGAAATTAGTTTTTTAGGAGTTCAGTAGGTATGTTAATACTTATTGCAATGTTCTCGTCTGCGCTCAGACTATCAAACTCTCAAATTCTGAAACTATTAAACTGTCAAATTTTCAACTGCTCAAATGCTCAAATGCTCAAATGCTCAAACTATCAAACTCTCAACTGCTCAAATGCTTAAATGCTCAAATGCTTAAATGCTTAAATGCTTAAATGCTTAAATGCTCAAATGCTCAAACTGTCAAACATTCAAACTCTCAAACTCTCAAACTCTCAAACTTTCAAACTCTCAAACTCTCAAATTCTCAAACCCTCAAACGTTCAAACTCTCAAACTCTCAAACCCTCAAACTCTCAAACTCTCAAACTATCAAACTATCAACTGCTCAAACTATCAAATTCTCAACTGCTCAAACTCTCAAATTCTCAAATGCTCAAATGTTCAAACTGTCAAACTGTCAAACTCTCAAACTCTCAAACTTTCAAACTCTCAAACTGTCAAACTCTCAAACTCTTAAAATCTCAAACTCTCAAACTTTCAAACTCTCAAACTTTCAAACTCTCAAACTCTCAAACTCTTATATTACCGTATGCTCAAACTCTCAAACTCTCAAACCATTAAATACCCAAACTAATATTCCAAATTATGAGCACTCTAAATTTCCAAGCTTCTAACCTTCCAAATTCCTAAATCTCTAAATGAACTCACGCCACATATATTTCCACTTACATAAGTTTAAACTATTTAATTATTAACTAACTCCACATACAAAATCATCGACTATAACTGACACTGTCAGACCTAAACAAAGACCAATTTTTGAGTACCCAAAAGGGATAACGGTATCGATTGAACTAACAATACAGTGGTCCGATCCATCAGTCCTTTCATCATCGGTTCCTTGAAACCGTTTTCGCAACAGATAGATCTAGACAACTCGTCAATGTTGATTAATTGAGCTTAGGATATCGTTCGTTTCGGATGCCCGCAAGGCAAACGTAGTCGTCGTTACTCATTCTCGAGTTCTGTTCGCGTGAAATGTTTATCGATCATGCAATGATCTGTTTCGCGAGCTAACTGCCCACATAAACTTTCCTGCATAACTGACAATACATTTCGTGAACGCCACATCCGCCACTCTTACTAGAAATTTTAGCGAGTATCGAAGAGAAATATATAATTAAATCGCGAAGATTGTTCGAACCGATTTGCATATTTAACTCGTTCAACGCGCTATGTTATCTTTATGCAGTTAATTGTGAATATATATTCGGAGAAGTTTATGGCAGAAAGTTTGAGAGTAGACCACACACGGTGTCGACTAAATGAGAAAGCTGGGAACAGTTTAAATTTAATCGGAAGTGAACCGCGGTTTCCTTCCGTGTTCAACGTCGGTTTAAAAGCTTTAGTTACAGGCAATTATTTAGTAATAGGTTAATAATAGGTTAGCTTGCAAGGTACACGTGGCTGTAACGAAGAACCAGAGGGTAAGGATCGATTGAAAGGCTTTACATAGCAAAGCCATAGTAAAGCATGCCCGGAGAGTTTCAAAGTAGCAAATCGACGAGAAAGCAACTTCCAAAAGTCAACAGCTGTTTATCCAGAATGTTTGTTTGATAATCTCGTTTTGCTTTGAGACGGCCAACATACTTTGAAAGAAAAATAGATCCCCAGCAGCGCAAACTAAAATGTTTGTCGAGATTTCCCAATAGGCGAATCCCTCGGATTTACAGTTACAAACTTTCTTTGCATATCTTTAAATTTCGATAAACATGCTGGTATTTTACCGTTTTAGGAAAATCTGTATGACAAATATATATGTGTTTATATTATTAATTTTTATTATATGGATTGGTATTTTATTTAGATTTTCTTAAGTTATCTGAAGGGTGGTTTTTCAATAATAAGTATAGTAGTCTCGTTATGAGAGATTTAGATATTTAGACAACTTTGAATTCTCTAGATTAGAAACTTCTTAGGTCTGGAATTATTAGATTCAAAAAATTCAGTTTAAAAATGAATTCCATTAAAACACTTCAATTTTAAAAATGGTCATGTGTGTAAAACATGTGTAAAACATGTGTTTTACCCTTCTAACCAGCCCCATTTTCAGTTCAGATTTGCATCCAAACCAGAGTAAATCTAAATAAAAATTTCGCAAGGTATCAACGAAAGTGCGGCAATAAAATCGTTATCAGAACGATCGAGCTCGTTTGGCAGTTGACCAATCAAAGCGTTTGCAGGGCACAAACTTGGTCAAAGGTAGGAAGAGTCAGCCGGTGTATCCAAAGGAACCTCGGATCTTTGATCATCCTAACAACGCTTTTTCAGACTATTCGTAGTTTAAACCTCCGTTCTATCACGAGCAATAAAACTAATGCGGGCGTTGATCACGCGTTCGTGTGTGTGTGTGTAACCCGATGTAAAAGGGCTGATCCGTGGAGCGAAAGAGGGAGGAGAGGAAGATACGCGCACACATAAACACGTGGATACGAAGAGAGGAAGAGAGACGAGAGATCAACTGACCCACTCCACCTTGGCTTGGCATCCACTCTCATCCGTTCTCGCAACAAACGCATCCGTACCTCAAACAAGCCCATACCACTGCTCGACACCCTCTACCACTTCACGGTCGTTCGCATCCTACTGTCTCACACCTCTCATCGACCGGTAAATCCCCTCTTTTCACTCTGCACCGCTCGATCCAACGTTTCCACCGAACATCCCGCGTCGGCGAAATGTTAATCCTCCGACTGTCTTCGGCTTCGAAGCTCACGACTACATTTTTACGCTGAAATGCTCAAATCACCGGTTCACAAGCTTACTATTAATTATGCAGTTTAGGTCATTTTTTTGAAACCCGTGATTTTGATAAAGGGACACAAGTTACTCGGTACAAATTATGTTAGTACTTATATATGGTACTTATTGTTAGTACGAATTATACGTCATTTTTTAAGGGGATGAATTAATGTGTATGTTTTATTTGGCCATTTGTTTATATACCTTTAAATTTCATTATCAGTATCATATGTGTATACATATATACATACATACGTACATACATATGCACGTACATACATCCATACATACATGTACACATGCATACATACATACATACATGTACATATACATACATACATCCATACATACATGTACACATGCATACATACATATATACATACATACACACATACATACACACATACATACACACATGCATACATGCACACATACATATATCAAAAGATTGTAGAAATGTTTTAATATTTTTTGTCCTGTAACATGTATTATTCAAACACATTAATATTTGACAAAATACACATACATCCCCAGATAGTTGAAACGTAATAACATTGAATAAGCCAGAAAACGAAAGACGCAGAAATCGAAGCTTTCAATTTGTTGAACAGGAGATTGGTAGCGGATAGCGGTACGTCGATGCAGGAAGCGAGAAAAACACGGATGCCGATGCAAAGAGGAAAGTATTTCGGTTCGACTTTCCTCTTCATCGGATTCCAAGCGTGGTAGTTCCCGAGGAAAAAAGTTGGCTCGAAGACGTATGTTCCTCGCGCCAGCGCGTCTACCGGCTCCGGATGAACCAGTTCTTGCCGCGTAGCAAGCACTTAAGCTGCGGCTTAACTGGGCTTAAAGCGTTGCTCGACTCCCTCCATTTTACTTCCGTCACGATCCGTTGCCTGACCGTTGCACTGCCGCGGCTTTTAATCGAGCTCCAACGGATTATCGCGACTCGCGATCTTCCATCAGAAACCTCTCGTCATTTTACATTCGGCTAAATGTTCGGTTGGAAAGCCTCTTTGCGGTATTTTTTAACGTCATCATTTACTGCTCAGCAGTGTATATCTATAACTACTGCAAATCGAAGGTTTAGGTAATGTTAAATCACTGCTTGAAGACTCTCACTGTTTCAAAAGTTCATTGTGGTAATTTACTATGAGAGTCTGCAGAAATCTTATTGTGAGAAAATAGGTAGCTTAACAATTTTTGTAGATTACTATTTTGTGAAATTTATTGAGAGACTTTAGATGTTAAGTAGACATGGCGTTTGATGCCAACTGTTTGACTCAAACTTGTTCTCTGTGAAGTCAATGTGGTCTTACTCTAACTTATTGCTTTTGAAGTTGACGTTGTCTGACTGAACCTTTGAAGATAATGAAGGGTTTTTCTTCAAATTCATGCATCTGAATGAAATTTTTACGATCCCCACATTTAGCTGAACAACTCCATTTGAGCTGCCTATAGTTCAAGAAAAGTTAGGATAGGTCGTCTTTGTTTCATATCAAAGCTACATATGTAATCTTCATTGTCACATGTGATAAATGAGCATGTTACCCAACTGCTACCTATAGTTCAAGAAAAGTTATGTCAGGTCATCTTTGTTCATATCAAAGCTACATATGTAGTCTTCATTGTCGCATGTGGTAAATCAGCATGTTACCCAACTGCTACCTATAGTTCAAGAAAAGTTATGTCAGGTCATCTTTGTTCATATCAAAGCTACATATGTAGTCTTCATTGTCATATGAGCTAAATGAACATGTTACCCAACTGCTACCTATAGTTCAAGAAAAGTTATGTCAGGTCATCTTTGTTCATATCAAAGCTACATATGTAGTCTTCATTGTCAGATGAGGTCAATAATCACATTACCCAACTGCTACCAATAATTCAAGAAAAGTTAGGTTAGATCAACCTTGTTTATACCAAAACTTCATATCTAGTCTTCATCGCCACATGTAAATAAACACGTCACCCAACTGCATACTGCCGCAAGGTTATAGCACATGCATTCTTAACAAACTTTCTTGAACTTGGTTGACATGAAAGATTCAAGTTTCTCATGCTTGCAAACATTTTGAAGTAATGGAACTTGCTCGTTTATCTTCCCCATTTGAACTCGGAGCGTTTTAACATCGAATCCAATGTCGAAGAGTCGCGAACTCTGAACTCTCTTTCAAGTGTTTCACTATCCTTGAAATTTCTGCCACTTGCAGGACCGCGAACGTTTCCGGTCCCCGGAGGTTTCCCATGAAACTCGTTGCTTTCAGAGGACTCGCCAGGATTTCCTGTTGAACTTCTCCCGTCATTGTGAACGTCTTAATATTTTAGTTGCCGGCTTCCGAAGATTCGGAACTTCCTGTCGACTTCCACCTCGGATATTCTCGACAGATTCGTGGAGATTTCGCGCCGCGGAGAATTCGAAATACCTCGAAACGGAGCAAGGTGCTCGATCGTGTTTACCTTGTAATTATGCATCGAACTCGCCGATCCTTTCGCAATTTCATCCGAGAAGCCAGATCACCCAGTTAGATCGATACGGCTGGTTAGGCTCGCCTTTGATTTCACGAGGATAATGAGGAAACAATTGCTAGATGGTAATCGTTTATAACATCTTTATGAATAAAAACGAAGTACTAAGTTTTAGAGTCTGATAATATTTTTAGATAAGTTTAGAATCATTTTTAACCGACTTCATTGGGATCAGATTTTCGAGAGCAGATTTTTATTTCAGTAAAACGAACATCATGGCAGGTTATTTATTAAATTCTGTGATTCTGTATTACACAGTTAAGTAAAATCTCGCTTGACAAGAAACCTTCAGAAGCACGTAGTAAAATAAAAGTTGACCGCTTTCAAGAGAGGCTAAAGAACGCCTGAAATTTTGAGTGCATTCCTGAAACTCTGTCATGTCAGGTATTCACTTTCTCGGGATACAATATTTCAAAATAGTTGCGTGAAATTTCGTGCGTTCCTGCGAGAAAAGGCAAAATCTCGAAGAGACGATGCGTCAGTCGGTTAAAGCGGGGCAATGATTAAGGAGAGAGAGAGGGGATGTCGAGAGCTATCAAAGACCCTCAATTTTTGCACGTTTCTCGGTCAATCTGGCTGCCGCCCCCTGGAGAAATCAAGACCTTCCGGAGAGTCGACTTAGGATATCCTTGCTCGTCGAATTCGATAAAGGGTCGCCGGAAATCCATCGTTCCTGCGATATACCTACTCGTTCCCGGGCCTCGATTGTCGAAAGATAGACCTTTGTGATTCTGTTAGAACTCCTCCTGGGTAACATCGCTGTAACTAGGTAGTCATCAGGGTAGCCTCCCGCATTCGAATTGGGGGATGGCACTTCCTACGTGATACGAAGATTGTACTGTATTACTTACAAACTTTAGGTAAACAATTCTCCAATTTACGAATGATCAAATATGCAAGTATACAAGTTCATAAATTTTGTAATTTCCAAATGTTCAGATTTGTAGATTTTTAAATTTGTAAGTTCCAAAATTACTGAGCTATAAAAACGTTATGTTCTCACATTTCTAGACTACAAATCCTTACATCCATAAATCTGTATGTCTTTGAACCCTTGTGTCCCCAAATCTCAAGGTTCTACGTTCCTAAACATCAAAAACTTTAAATCTAAAAATTGCTAAAGTTTCAAATTCTCGAATTTTCAAATTTCCAAATTTGTTCAATATTTTTGAAATAACGTAGTCGAAATGTATGTGTGAAGAGAAGTACTGTAAAATCGAACAGAACAGAATGGAAAGCAGAATGAAAAGCAGAATGGAGTGGAATGAAACGAAGAGTCAAGTAAATCATGGAAGAAGGATAGAATCGAAGGGTGGGATTCGAGAAGGGCCTTTGACTGGCGCATGAAGGGGACCAAACTAACCCCTCAGGTTTGCTCGGTCTGCAAGGGTGCGCGATATTGATTCTCGCCTACGCTTCCACCGACGACGTTGTACATTCTGGTGCAACGTAGGCTCCCTTTCGTTAAAAACAAATGTGGGGGAACAGTATGCTTCCACTTGATTTTGAGAGATCAAATATGCGTTCCCCGGAACTGTTCTGGTTCGACATTTTCCAATTTTTGATAACTCAATGTTTCAGATTCTCAAATTCTCAAATTTATTACTTCTCTGATTCTTAAATTGGCAAAATATCAGGTCCTCAAACTTATAGATTCTCCAAATTGCAACTTCTTAAAGTCTCAAATTCTCAAAATGTCAAACCCTCAAATTTTCAAACCTTCAGATCCTCAACTTCTCCAAATTTCCAGATTCCCAAGTTTCTACCTCTAAAAATTTTAGAGATTCCAAATTCTGGAATATGTTCAAATATCACATTCACTTAACCAGTATTCACTCTGTCGTCTCACAGAATTTTCGCCAATTTTTCCGAAAGTAATTCAGATACGCCCAATGTACATACCACCTGGTTCGAGTTTTGTGGTTGTCACCCTCGCAGACGGTGGCTCGTTGCACGTCTCAACGACCCACGACACGCTCGAGTCTTTCCTGCGGTCTTCTATCCTATCATCCCGTACCTGATAATCGATAACGATCGTTGCTCGAGTGGCTGTTCCGTGGGATAAGATCTTCAACACCTTTCGATAGATGGCGACCGATTTGCGATACTCGAACGGTTCACGGTTTCTAAAGTAAATCGGGATGTACAAACGCTTTCATATCGACCTTAAGAGGAGCAAAATCTTGGTAAAACTGCAAATCGTAGATAATTGCACCTCGATTTGTTTGAAATACTTTAGTTTCCCGGTAATTTATGCTTGTCATCGATGATTTCATCTCCGCGATGGCGTCTATCAGGTGCACCTTGGAAAGTTACGTGTAGTAGAGCCACGCAGCGAGGTTTCTCTATCAATCTCGACCGTTTAGCAACGTAACTCGACGTCATCGGTCTCGGTGAAGCGCTTTCGTGGCCCCTCTGCAAGTTGCTGCTTCACGCGATGATCTTATCTTTCACGGAGCAACGAGATTAATAACGCGAGATCGAGCTGCCTCGAGAGTTCGGCTCGGTCGCTGGAGAAAATAGGAGCAATGGAAGGATAAGAGAAAGAACGACGAGGCGGAGAGAAAGGGAAGGAAGCTGGCTGGTAACAGACAAATACAAGACAATGAAGATTAATGTTTCAGCTTCGTTCCCTGACCGTACTGTTAGCCGACAGCACCGTGCGAACGGGCTTTTCGATAATCTATAGGGACGTTCTTCCTTCCCTGTGGTTCTCCCGCCCATTCTCACGTTCAATTGCCTTTTCAATCGCTGAAACATACATCAAATTACTGCTACGCTTTTTTACCGCCAGGGTCAAGATGTTCATTCCAGTTTCATTATAAATCTTTTTTACTACAGTAGTAATTATATAAAATTGCAAATTTGCAACATTTTAAGAATCTTTTGTTGTCATGTCTTTGTCGAACTGTCTCTCATATTTGATTAAGATAAAATAAAATTGATTTATTAGTCGATACTTGCAAGTTGAATAACGAAGAACGTTTCTGTATGACTTCAGACCAGCAGTCGGCGTGACATGGATGTGAGCTTCACGAACGTATTAGAGGGGGCTCGCCAGTACTTCCAGGGACTGCCCGTACCGAGTACAGGTGGTGCGGCCGCGTCAGCGGAACACAACCTCGCAACATCAACGAGTTCCTCCTCGTCCACGTCGACGTCCCACGAACATGGCACGGCTTCATCCGTGGCTCCTCCGTCACCGGCACCACCCGCACCGCAAGCACCACCGCCATTATCGCTACCGTCGCAATCGAATCCGGCTAGCAGCAGCAACAACAGCAACAGTACCAGCAGCAGCGGTAATAGCAACAGCATCGATCAAGAAACGAGTCGATATCTCAGCGACGTCAGACCGTCGTCGGTGGACAATGCCGCTAGCAGTTCCAACAGTTTCTGGAGTCCGTCGGTCGAACCTTATCCTCCTCAACCGACCAGAGTCGAAGTCCCGGATACGAGGCCAGGCGACGAAAGCCCCTCCATGGAGGCGAGCTCCTCATCCAATATCATCACCTTAACGGAGATGCAACCGTCGAGTAGTAGATCCTCGTCCAGTTTCGTACAGAAACAGTCCTCGTCGTCGAGCTCGTCGTCTAACGATCTTCATCATCGTTCGCAGCCGACGACGACGGCCACCGCGCCGAGTTCGCCGCGTTTGCATCAAATGCAACCACCTCAACAACCTCATTCACCGGCCCCGGTATACCAGCAGCTGAACCCTGTCAGTAGAACATCGTTCTCCACCGCGGAAATACTCGCCTCGACGCATCAGTCGACCTATCAGACTGCCAGTGATCGACAGCCGCAATCGAGCGCGCCGGTCGTCGCACAGAGAACCCAATACTATCCCCGTTATCATCATCCGGACATCACGAAGAGCGCCCCGGTTCCGTTCAGCCAGAACTCGATCTATCAGTCGTCGAACGTGGCGGCGTCGTCGGCGGGTGGCATGCAACCGACAACGAGGACAACGCCGGTGGAACAGAGCAACGTTGGCTCCGTTTCCGGTCAAGGACGAACTCCGGAGCAAAGAGTGGCCAGTTCGTACGGCAATATCCCGGCGTCGAGCGCGGCCACGAATTACGGGCCGTCACAGAATTACCGTGTGCCGCAGCATCAGCAGCAACAGAGTCGATCAGGCTCGTCGAGTAACTCGCATTTGGACAGATCGCACCCTACGCGCGTCTCTTCGTCTCCGTCCTGTTCCTCGGCGAACCCGTGCAGCCCCCGTCATGCCGGCAACGCGAGTCACATTCCTTCGTCGTCTTCGTCGTCCTTTCAGAACCTTCCGGCGCACATTCCTACGTCGCACCTGCCACCTGCCGGAACCGTGCATCCTCAGCATCATCCTCAGCAGCAGCAGCAACAGTCGTCCCAGATGCAGCATCAACTTTCTAGTCGAATAAACGCGTCCCCGCATTCGATCGGGAACCAGTCGTACGGCGGTCGAATGATGGTTCACGGGGTCTCGGCGGCGTCCTCCTCCTCCTCGTCCTCCTCTTCCAGCGCAGCCTCCTCCTCGTCGAATCAGATGCCGCCGCCACCACCGGCGCTAAGCGGTTATCATCCCGTCGCTTCTCCTCACGACGTTCCTCATCACGCCACTCCATCGCCGCACAGACAATCTCCTCACGTGTCCACCCTGCACAATCCTCACGCCTCGCCTCATCACGCTCCCTCCCCTCACAGTAGCTTCCAGCCTCACTCGCCGACTTATCCGCCGCCACCCGCGGCTACCTCTACCCCTCACTCGTACAGCCTTCCGATCACGACGCAGCATTACCAGCCGAGCACCGGCTACGCCGCTAACCCGTACGGGATGCCGCCTCAGTCTTCGTATCATTCCTTCCAAAAGAATTCTCAGGCGGTGCACACTCAAGCAGCCGGTTACTATCCTCAGTCCGGTCGATCTCAAAGCCAGACGTATGTCCAGCAGATGCCGATGCCCGGCCCGCCGCAATCGATCTGCTCCGGAAGCGGAAACAGCAACGGTACCGGTTATCAGCAGAGCAAACCGGTTACGTACAATGGCGTTGACTCGAAGAGAAGTTCAATGGAGGTTCCGTACGGGTCCTATCGATCCCCGCAGACGTCCGTTCAGAGAGGCGGCAACACGCACAACCTTCCACCCATTGCCGCGCTGTCCTCCTATCATTCCAACAGGAGAGAAACCGCGGGCAAAGCGCAATCGATGCAACGGCAACGTGCCTACGCGGCGAGCACAACGAACAAAGTTTCGGTCGTAACGCCGCCCATTTCCTCCTCGATGGCCGCGCCTCAAAGGGTCTCCGAGTATCCCGTGACTTTGGCCGGCATGAATCACGCGATGCCGGTGAACGGAAGGACGACAACGGTGACGAATTCCTCTTACAGCCGATACGCCAGTCAACACGGTTACCCTACCTACGCCACCACCATGGCCCCCAGTCACCACGCCAATAATTCCTCCAGCAACACCACCGTCACCTCCATCGGCGTCAACGTCGTGAGATCTTCCGCTCCGACTACCTCGATGCACGCCTATCACGCGACCACGGACGCGACTCGCACCTCGTCCTCCTACCATCCGCAGCCCATAAGAACCAACGAGGATTACGGCTACAAAGAGTATACGTACCAGAATTCCTCCGCGTCCACTGTCCAGTCGACGCTCACCTCCTCCATCGTGACTCCTCCGTCGCAGACGAACGGAGTTCGAAAACGCGAATCCCCGTTAGATTTATCCGTGAAGACGGTGAAGACGTCGGCGGACTCGACCGCGCAAGATGACATAGAGACGATCGCGGCAGACAAACACGTCAGCAGTTCCACCGTCATTTCCTCCAGAAGCAACAACGCCAGGACGATGCTGCCACCCCCCGCGCAACCTCTTCCGCACACAGCCACGTATCCCGTCTACGATAATCGATCGTCGAACAACAACGGAAGAAGCATGTCGGCGACCGGCAACGTCAGAACCTCGACGCCTCAAACGGTTTGCGCGCCCAAGGTCGACTTCCTGCCGAATTTCAATTCCGCGCCGCTGCGTCACCACCACGGCCAACCGCACGAGAATACTCTTCAACGGAGAAGCTCGGCGCAACAGCTGTACGCTCCGCCTCCGCAGTCGCACTCCTCTCATCATCCTAATAATACCGCTCCACTGCCCCACATGTCCACGTTTAAAAAGACTTCACTGCCCACGACGCAGGTGTACGACGCGGTGACCGCGCCAGCGCCGCCTCCGCCGGCACCGTCATCCTCTTACTTGTCGGCCAACGATTCCGTTACCAGATCCTCCAGGTATCCGCCGTCTATGGTGGATCCCGCCAGGATAGGTCCGGCCGCGTTGCCCCTTCAGGACTATCCGCCGTCCGATCCGTCGAAATATTATCTGGACAGTAGAAACAAATTCGGCCAACCTCCGCCACCTCAAAGGGATCGGACTTCCTCGAAGAGACCCGGGGAGACGATTTACGGGGCCGGAGGGCCGAACAAGCAACCCAGGCTGGACATGTGGATTCAGCAGAAACTGTCGACGGCCAAGGCGCTGTACGAGCAGCAGAAACGGCAGGAAATGAATCTGCCCGTCCCTCTGCCAAACGGCACTCTGGTCGCGCCCAACACCTACGAACAGAGATCGGACAGCGGTTACTCGTCGTCCGAGTCGTCGAGGTATCAGCAAGCGTACTGTGATAAGAGGAGCTACGCGGATTCCAAGGTTACTCATAGTTCACCACCGTACAATCATCCCGTTATCACGAAGCCCGCGAACGTGCATTCTCTGCCGCAATCGCCGAGCACCGGTCATTCCGCTTATCCGAATTATCGACCAAGTCAGAAAGCAGCCGTCGCGCCGCCTCTCCTCGGTGCCGCTTCCGGCGGGCAGCCAGCGGAACCGCCGAGCAACACCGGTGCCGATAAACGAGTACTAAGTTTGCTGAGGAACAGTTTAGAAAATAAGCAACAGAGAGAGGAACAGCTGAACAGCCAACAACCTATCCTGGCTAATCATGGTCAACAGAGTTTCCAGAATAAGGTAAGTCGCGTCGAATAAAGAGAATCTTCGACGAGTTTGTCCGAAATGGACAGTCGTTTCGGATCGGTGAACCGTTTCGTGGAAACCACGAGGAAACTCTTGCGTGTTCATCGAGAGATTAATGTAAACGTCATTCAGGATGTCGCGTTAACTCGCGGAAGTAACAAGAGCTGTCTGTTGTTGGACTAACGGCGATGTTCTCTATTCCCAAAGGTTGTTGCACCGGTCGAGCCCAAAACGAACATCGGAAGACACAACCTGTCACCGTTCACGGCGGCGAGCTTGCTGGAACGAAACAGCAACACGCCGCCCCATTACAAGTTCCATGTGCCGAGAGCCGTAGACTCGATCACTCAGGAGGCCCCCCGTAGCTTGTACGGCTCGAGAGTAAATTCATCCGCCACGCTACCTGGCAAGGAAGCACTCCTGGGACCCCGAGGAGCCGAGAATCAGATTCACCGTGACAAAGACGACGGCCTCGCCGCCATATTAGCCGCCAAGATCAGAACTAAGGCGGAACTTAAACAGGTGAATGAAACGACGCTGTCTTATTGCTCTGCTCGCTTAACGCACGGATTACAGGTTGCTGATGTACATCTTTTTCTCCTCCATGTTCTTACCAGGTGGGAACTGGCCATTTTACGACCAAGCCAACTACCGTACTCTCTTTGGACTCCTCGTCAACGCCGAAAGGTATTTATGCAATTATTTATATATTTGATCAAGAGTCAGAGTGTATTCAATTTTATTTAGTGTGTTCAACTGTTTGAATAGATGGAGTAATAATACACGTGAAATGTTAAAATGCGTGTTCTTAGATATCCAGATTTATAGTCTTAAATCCAGATTCTAAGATACCCGAATTCATAGATATGCATGTCGATCCAGATCCCACATTCTTACATTTCCAAATCTCTAAATTCCTAATTCATTTCATACATTTTGGCTTCGATCACTTCGTGTGTCGCTACATTTTCATTTTTCCATCACATGTCTTTAATCAGAAATCGTTTTAATCCCAGAACCAGACGGTGCTGCCTCAACATCGACACCACAGTCTGGCTCATCGACAGGTAGTCCTCCAAAGTTGACCCGCGAGAAAGTGGCCTCTCTACCACCCAGAAGAAGACTGTTCTCCAGAACGGAAGAAGAAAACATGCCAGTGGCCGCGACGGTTCCTGTGCCAGTTCCTGCGCCCGCGATCGCATCCAGCGTGCCGGCGAGGGCCAGCGGATTTAGGAGCTCCTCCGAGACGTCGGTGTTCGACTTTAGGGAGAGCGACTCCGAGGGTGAGATGCCGGTTTTAGAAAGACAGACGCTCGAGGAAATGAGGAGAGACAGGAAACAGCTGACGAAAGTGCAACCACCCGTTCCTCTCAACGATGCTATGTGCATGGGTATGACCTCGTCGTCGGATCTCGTGAAAATAGAGCTGAAGGTAAAATTGATCTCAAATTACTTGTTCTGAAAGCTGTTCCCAATGTAACCTATCAATAGACTGCGGATATTGTATCAAAGTCTGCGTAGGTCAACTCATTTGTAAACATTGTAGTAAATAGAGTACATTATGTAAACATCGTTGATGTATCATAAATATAACATAGTAGTCTTATTAGTTCGTTCTAAAAATAACTATCTTCCTCAAGAGGAAATATGTTCTTCATTATGTTTATAATATCTAGGAGAACGACAAGATCACCGAAGTGGACACGTTCTGGGCCAGCACCTGCGACAAGTTCATGGAACAGCTGCGTACAGGAGACGCGATGAAGAAGAGGAGTCGCAAGAAGAAGGTGAGCTGCACGATCACGTCGAAGCTTGAAGACCCTGGCAACGACAGTAGCAAGGAATCCGATGCCAACACGTCCCAGATCAAACCGGAGGACATCAAGAAAGAGATAGAGGACATCGACTCGCCTATAGACGTGAAAGAGGAGTCTCCGGAAACGCCGATGAAGGACGACGAGGCCCCGATGCTGAAGGAGGTGAAACTGGAAGTGAAGGACGAACCGGAGGTCGGCAAGGAAGAAACGAAGAACTCGAGCGAGGAAGAAACGCCCGTTATTCGACGGGGCAAGAGAAAAGGGAAGAAGGACGACAGCGATTGCGAGGAGGAAATAATATCTAGGAAAAGGAGAGTCCGTCGAGGGAGCAGGATCAAGTTGCAGTCGTCCAGTGGTAGCGAATCCTCCAGCGAGGAGAGCGATGGTAGCACGGAATTTGGTCACGGCTCGACGGTGGCCGACAGGTTGAGAGCCAGAAAACGCACCACGCCGAACACCGTGGAGTCCGAAGGGATGAAGCTAAGATCGAGGGACGCGACTCCGCAGAAGGTCAAAGGGGAGAAGGAATCGAAGTGCTCCACCTCGAAGATCCCCACGACCCAGAAGCTCAAACCGAAGCCCCTGTTCGGGGACGGCAGCGACTTCAGGCCAGGCTGGGAAGAGGAGGTGTACGTGTACAAGAAATCGCTAAGGATGCCACCCAGGTTGATCACCGTGTCGAAACCGTCGAGGTTCCACAGGTTATCCACCTCGTTACCGGATCTGGACCCAGGTTCTCCGGCTCTGTCCGTGTCGATGGACAGCTCCGACGTGTGTCTGGGAAGGAAGAAGGTGGTGGATAGCGACGCGGAATCCAACTACAGCTTCAGCACCGCAACCTATGGGCTAGGTAGCAAGATCGACGACGAAGAAGCCACCTCCTCCACCACGATCTCCTGTCCCCCGAAGACTACCAAGTACTCGAAGATGGAGGGTGGGTCTATCGTCGACGTGCTGGCTCAGAAGGTGGGGACCAGCAAGAAGGAAATGAAGAGGAAGCAGAAGGAGAAGTTGGATAAAAGTGGAGGCAAGATGCTCCTGAAAGGCAGCAACGAACCGGAATTGCTTGCGACTCCCAGTTTATCGCCGTTGCTCGAAATACCGAAAGGTAAGTCACCGATGAAGGACAGCAAGTTGCTGAAACCCATCAAGGTGACCGACTCGTTCCTGCTCGGCTACTTCCGCAAGGAAACGGTCAACAACTTCAGGGACACGTTCAAGAACAATCATGTTCTACCGAACGAGTTCTCCACGCTGGTGCTGAAGAGCAGAACGAGGACCGAGACGAGGGTGCTGAAGAAACAGGCGACCATCAGGGAAGTCTTCGGGGAAGATAGGCCAGCCTCGGCGCCTCCGATGCAGAATCATGACGACACTTCTCAGGACGACGATTCGCAGAACGAGACGCCGGAGAACACGTTGGGTAAAGTGAAGACGTTGAAGCAGAAGGTTGTTTCGCGTCTGAAGAACGCCGGTATCTTGAGGAGTCACAAGGCGATCATGAACTCGAAAAGGCATCTGCTGATCGCGAAGAGGAGAAAGGATCTGTTGAAGTCGTTGGCCGAGAAGAAGCTGCAGAGCCTGAAGACGGAAGCGGACGAGGAAGCAACGCACGAGGAAACGAACGAGACGCAGGAAGCGGAAAACAACGAGCTCGACGATGAGACCAACGAGACGGAAGTTCCTAACAAGAAGAAGCTCAAACTGCGCACCACTCGGCGAAAGTTCCGCTCCGGATTCGACTACATTCGCAAGAAGAAGAAACCTTTGAAGAAGGACGATACGATACCTAAGGAGAGAAAGAGGGTATGTTTCAATTAACAGTGCACGATTTCTACCGACAAGCAGCCGATGATTTATGGAACGTGTGTCTTACAGCAAGTACTGACGAGGCCGAGTCCAGAATCCGTCGCGGACATCCAGACGGAAATTAGGACCTGGGTGATCAAGAAGGGGGTCGGTGAGACGATGCTGCATCGAGCTGCGAGGCTCGGATATACGGTAAGAAATATTTGATTATCTGCGGACGCAAATAGGGACCAAGGTGCATCTGACCTCATTTCCTCCAGAATGTGAACTGAATTATTCTATGTAGTGTAAGAGATGTGAGATGTAGGAGTAAGGTGTAAATCTAATGCAGAGCATCACTAACAGCAAATCTCGATTGTAACCCATCCAAACAAAAGTTCTAATTAGTCAATGATCATCCGACAAATTGTCACTTACCTCAGTCTAAATTACATGTTTGAATCCTGTTTATAGGATGTGACGGCGTACTGCTTGGAGAAGCTTAATAACGCACCGAGTCCCAAGGATAACGCAGGTTACACCCCTCTTCATGAAGCATGTTCGCGAGGTCATCTTGAAATCGCGAAGCTGTTGCTCGCATACGGAGCGAATGCCAGTGAAAGTGCTAATGGAGGAATCAGGTAACTTGTTCTCCCAAATTACGCATCGTTTAACACGTTATCTACCACACTCACCTCTTAAAAATTTCATAAGACATGTACAGCATATAACAATCTAAATCATTGCAGTAACAATTAGTTTGTTATTCAAACATTGCAGTACCACTTAAGTGTAGTTGTTAAAACGTGTTCTTATGCTGCAGGCCACTTCACGAAGCGGCAGAAAATGGTGCTACCGAGCTTGTACGCCTGCTGCTTTCATATGGAGCTGATCCTCTGCTGGCTACTTACTCTGGGCAAACTCCACTGATGCTAGCTGCAGACACTGATGCGTACTCGATTCTGGAACAACATTTGGATGACATTCAAGGACGTGCGAGCACACCGTGGTCGTTTGGTGGGCCGTCTTCAATTTTTGGTAAGTTACGAAGACCTTATTATTAACATTGTTAACAATAATCTAACTGCAATATTGTTAAGACGTCAGCCTACTTATCAAAGTTGCTTGAGGTTCATATCCGAAAGTTCATTAGTAAAATAAACCTTTAAAATTCATTTCACTCAAAATATTTAATATAATTTCGAATTTATTTTGTTACAGATCCAGAAGACACCGGCTACAACCCCGTGGACGATCCGCCGATGGAGAATCCAGAACCAGAATTAGACGAGATCGAAATGGAAGTGAGCGACGTGAACCTGCCAGTGTTGTTCTCCCTCACGAACGATTCGGACAAATGGGTGCTGCTGCAGGACCTGATGGCGGCTCTGAGGATAAAGAGTCGGGACGCGTTGCTGCGTCAGGTGAATCCTAAAGCGCCGACGGGTCCTCCGGCCGTGGCTCATCGTGAGGTAATGAAGGAGCTGAAGCTCCAGGACTTCCTGGAGCAGTCTCGTTGCTGTCACCTGCTCAGCGGCGGCGAGAGGATCAACGTGCGCGGCTCGAAGGTGACTCTGATCAAGTACAACGACAAAGTGAGGTCCCTGTTGAACGTGGAGAAGGTGGTGATCAGCCTCAGGTGACAGGAGGCGTCTCTGGGGCCGTGTTCACCCCAGGCTAAACCGTCGACTTCCGCTACGAAGGAGGCCACCAAGAAGAGCTCGAGCGTTTCGCCTAAACGCGAGAGGCAGGCCAGAACGCGACAGGGTAACAAGACAGCTATCGCCGATTGAAAACGCGGCTGGAACTGTCCAGGTTTAAGCACCTGTTAACACATTCGGCTTTCCTTTTGGTCCGCGAACCGTCGTGAAATGGCGGGCAAGGTGCATGCGATGTGCGGTGCAAAATCGATTTAGGTAAAGTTTAGAGAGATGAACCGTCGAAAGTGTCGGCGTACCGTAACACGGCGTTTAATTATTTAGCAGTATTTATTGGCAAATGTTCTACGCTACTATTTGCGGATTACAGTGATATTTTATTGACATACTCCGTGATTTGAGCCCTGGCGATCATTCGGGTATTCAAACGCAACGCTTCTCTACGAAGATTGTCGTCGTTCCTGTCCGAGCATACTTGTACCGTATTTCGATAACTACTTAATTCAACGTTCGATTCGATGCAAATTCGAGAGCTGTAGAGAAAAACCTCGCGAGTACTCGGGACGATAGCGTACGAGATTCTTCAGAAATATTTTTTATCGTCACGTTGAAACCTTTGGTAGGTTAATGC
Source organism: Megachile rotundata (assembly GCF_050947335.1). Taxonomy (NCBI): domain Eukaryota; kingdom Metazoa; phylum Arthropoda; class Insecta; order Hymenoptera; family Megachilidae; genus Megachile; species Megachile rotundata. The sequence continues at coordinate 14,686,376 of NC_134983.1, forward strand.
GGTAGTGGATAGAGGTGCCTAGGTATAACATGAAACCACTGGTTGGTTACTCATATTGTGAAAATTTGGAAACCTGGGATTTGGGGACTACGAACTTTTGAAGTTCAGATAAATTTGGAGATTTGAGGAATTTGAGAATGTAGAAATTTGTACATTTAGGGGTTTGAGAAGTTGAGAATTTAGAAATGTGGGGATTTAGAGATTTACGCGTTTGCAGAATTTGTAGATTATGGAATTTGGGAATATTAGAATGTAAGAATTTGAGGGTTGGAAATTTTAGGATTTAAAGATTTGTGAATTTGTGAATTTGAGAACCTACGTGTATACTTGTATACATTTTTCGGGCACCATATCTGTCTACTGCAGCATTAACGTCGCTCCAGTTTGTCTCGAACTCGATCGTTCATACAGAGAATTGATACTCAATCGATAGTTTAAAAGCTGTACGAGAAACGGACACTGTAACACATACATTTTTTTTACGTTCTCGATACTTGGATCACGTTCTACGTTTAGCCGTTGACGTATAAATAGAACGGCTTTAGCTAGTAACACAAATACGTCATCGATGGAGTTTTCTTTTTTTCCACGTTACCAATTTGTTAATTTCGTTTCTCATTTCTTGTCTATTAATACCAGCGAGTCAATTATAGAGTATAATTCGATTGTTTATGTTTACCGTTTAGATATAAGCGAGCGTTGAATTTAGCCGTCGAAAGCGAAGCATTTACGTTTTCCGTTTTATTACCGTTGTATCTTCCTTTCCGTTCTGTTTTATCCTGGGATGTGCAATTTCGTCAATTCGCTTCTCGTCAAACGATTACGAGCCGACCGACGACCGATGAACGCGATCGATTAACGGTTCTGAACGAAAAAATGGAAAAAGAAAGATGGAGGAGAACGAAAATAGAGAAAACGTTGGATGTCGAGCGTGTTATCGGACACCGATTGGATCGTCCAGTGTTCACTGTGCAATAACCCTCGTCCGACTGGCGACGATTGGTTCTCAAATTAGCGATTTCCGTTCACCATGTTACAAATTAAGTTTAATTGTTCGCTTCGGAAGATGGAGGACGAGCGATCGACGCGTTCACTGTTGCCTAGTTGTATCACTTTTTAGAACGTTTGTCCTCTCGAAAATCATACATTGTTTAAGTTTTCTCGTCCTCTTCTTTTTTTTTTAGAGTTTCATTTATTGATTCAACGAACCATTGTTTGTTATCAATTGTCAACGTGTTAATTTTTATGTATTTTCTCGTTATTACTGATTCTAGTATAAATTACACTCGAATTCGAATGTTGCGTTAACGTGTTAAATACCTATTCATTTTCCAGTTATAACCTTATGAATGTAATATTAATATAATTGATATGGTACCTAGAATTTCTTTTAAAATTTTTTTATTCTCTTTGCCAGTCGCGGCATTCGTGTTATCCTCGGACTGCCAAGACAGAGATAAATTTATTTTTAACTTTAGTTCTTTCTGAATTTTAGATCAGAAGATTATAAAACTGCCTACTTTCGATCGAATAAGTTTTGTAGGTCTGGGTCATCCAGTTCTACTGTTTTTTAACACTTTGACGGTCGCATATACCATAAAATTATTTATTAACATTTTTTGTATTTAATAAGAAATTACATTTGAAAATTTGAGTTTATGTATGTTGAATAATTATTAGTTGTTTAATTGAATTGATAGAATCAAAATATCGTAAGGAATAATGACGTATTCGGGGACGGTCAAAGAATCTTTCATTTCTGAAGATTGTTAAAAAATTTGCATTAAAAATGTATAGATTTAAAATTAGTAAAACTTTACATTTGAAAATGTATGAACTTGAAACTTTGAATCTTAAAATATAAAAACTTGTAAATTTACCGATAAATATTTCCAAACGTTCAAATTAAAAAATAACCAAATTCCCATATATCAAAATGATGAAATCAGCAAATTCCCAAATATCAAAATGAAGTCAACAAATTTCCAAATATCAAAATAATTAAATCAGCAAATTCCTAAATCACAAACTTTCAAATTTCAAAATCAGGATCAACCAAACCTCCGAATACGTCAGCGGCCGTCAAAGTGTTAAATCAGTTTAACAAACTGCGTGATTAAGCGAAAACCCCCGTTCAGCAGTGAACGCGTTCGCTGATCGGCGCAAAATAATACATAAGGAGTACCGAAAGCAATTACTATTGAAACCGTCGTACTTAGTTTCTCGCGAGGAAAAAAGCTGCCCAAACGATCGGAAAGCTCCTTACGTGTTACGAAGCTTTTACGAGTGTTTTTGTTCAGCCAATCGCGCGTTTCCGTTTCACGGTACACACAAGATTCTTCAATTGTTATGATCAGTCTCAGGGAACTGTCTGTATGCGTATTCGCGATTATCCTATGCGTTTAAATCGATTGGACGCGACCGGCCATTGTCCGTGCTCGATCAATGTAAACGTTCGTTAGGGATGTTTTTAATTTAATTGTCCGGTGTAAAATATAGGCGAAGAAGTCGTAAACGCATCGAAAACGAAGGTTTGATCGAGCACGGCCTCCTTTTTGCCGGCCGCGCTCGTTAATTTTATTTAGCTGACGATTTACATGGATATTAAACGTGGACAGTGGAATGCAATTGACACGTGTACATACCTATTTTCGAATAAACGTATATGGCTATGGGGCACCGTTTTCGTTACAGTTGGAACATAGCGACGTAACTAGGTTAACTTTTTGGGGTAGGTTTTATGGTGGGGTATATTGTAAACCTTCAGATTGTTTTTATGTTAAATAATTCAGCTTTCATTTTTTGAAACACTTACATTTTTTGTATTTCAAAGAATTCTGTGTAATTTAGGTTTCTTTCTTAAAAAGAAGGGTGGGACTAGAATTGATTCAAAGTGTGAATTAATCTGATGAGAAATTATTGGAGTAGGTATGCTAAGGAGCAGAGTAAGATTTATTAAGAATGATGAAGATATATGAAGATGCAATGTTTTGGAAAATTAAAAATTTTGTAGTTGTTGAAAGTTTGAGATCTTTGGAGAGTTAAGAATTTGAGAATTTAGAGTCTTGAACATTTAAGAACTTAAATATAAAAATTTAAGAATGAAATCAGACTTACACCTGACAAACTTAAAGATTTTAAACAATATTAGTAAAGTGTCCTCCTAATATATCTTTCGATTCCAAAACCACCCCCCAGAAACTCCTAGTTACGTCAAAAGAAAAAACGTCGCCGGTTATGCGTGTAGGAGCGTAGAGAATAAACGGGTCAAATTAGGAGAGGTGCAAACTAAGAAGGTTCTTAAAAAAAAAAAATGGAAATTGAAACACGGTCTGTGTATGTAAGTAATTGTGCGTAATGTACCTTTTTAAATGTAAAGTAGAGGATACCGAGCAATAGCCGTAAGTAGCAGAAAGACGCTTGTTAATATTATTAGAGGCGTCCGTCACACGTGTAATTGTGTATAAGAAGTGCATACGAAAAGATAAAGTACCAGCGTTTTAGAGAAACTGTAATTTCAGCGAAACCCGAAATGAAAGGGGTACATATGCGTGTATATAAAAACTTTCTCGCAATATAGGGGCTACGCAGATACTACCGTGCTACTAATTAATTATTATTATTATCGTTAACTATTTACGATTACCGGACACCGATAACTACGATTACAGCTAATTACTATTACTATTTGCCACTACCACTGCTACTACTATCACTACCGCTACCGACAAAAAACTATATATATATATATAAATATATTATTAATTACCATTGTCACAACTATCCGCTTTTTTTATTGTACGATATATACATAATAGCGAACTATGAATGTACATTTTCTTAGCTGTATAACACGTTCTACACTCCCACCCTCTACCCCCGTACCCTTCAATTGTAATTTATATTAATATACGACGATAAATGTGTTAAAAGGGAGAAAAAAAAACAGAACCGCTACTGCTTCGCGAGAAGAACGGAATTCTATGTGAGAAAGAACAAATATATTATATATATACATAGATATATAAATATAAATATGAGTATATATGTATATATACGTACATATATATATATTTTATTTCGACAAAAAAGGTTTAGTTTAATGGATAACGTTGAGGAAAACGCGACGGTGAAGTGTACGCAAATTAAATTCTCTCTGTGATTCGTCTAAAGAATGTAACTAAGAATGTAGTGAAAAGGAAAACGGCAAAAAGAAGATGAAAGAGTTATTATGATTTAATAAGCATTAAGTAGTATTATTACTGTCATTCGTCATTGCTCCGTACCATCAGGTTCAGCGAACAGACAAAATGAATGCAAGTCAGAATGGAACGACAAACTCGATTTTCGTAATGAACTCGACTCGTGAATTTTCTTTTCGCTAATAACAGTAACGAGTTATCCTATCGATGTAATAATAAAAAACAAGTATTTTTACCGATCTCCGATTTTTTATTCTGTCACTTCCCACATTCCTTTATTTTATTTTTAAAATTCTCACGAACTGACACTTTTACGGATCAAATTGTAATATTATAAATACTAGGTAGAAACTCAATAGTTCAGAAATTTGTATGTTTAAAATTTCAGAAATTTGGTAATCACTGCAAGTTTCAAAATATAGAAATTAAAAAATTTAGTAATTTACAAGACACTTTCAAATTTTCAAACCTAAGTTGTCAAGTTGTGAAAGTCATGAAAGTGTAATAAAATAGGTGTTTATTTTAAAAAACAGAAAAGATGGGGTTACTCAAAAAGCCGTGACTAAAATCGGTAAAACGTTTATTAACTATTTAAAAACGATGAAACAAGGTGAACATGAGATTGACAATTCAATAAGTAATATTATTAAATAGACTATAGAGGTGTATAATAAGTGTTTGTAGTAATTATTCTCTTTATACGTTCCTTTACATCGAGACAGGCGTCTTTTTCTTCATCATTTTCTCCGCAATGTTTTTTTACTCTTTTTTTCATAGATTTTTTAACTTATGGCGAAGCCTAGCTCTTTCTGTGTTCAGGCACGACCCGTGCAATTAAATCACGGCAACGCTTCTCGTCACTTGGCTCGTTCGCTATCCGTAAATACACGATTCCGTTTCGTTTGCAAATACGATTCTAAAAAACGCAGAATCCTCTGTCCATAGGAAAAATAGCTTGTAGAAAGCGTACTGGCGCTAATCTTTACCGATCGCGTTTCGGCACAGGGAAACAAAAAACCGCACGAGAAAACGCAAAGTACGTAGATTTCTACGAGCCTCATTCAACCAAGGGAGAAGCAATCGCCAAAAAATCACCGTGCAATCGACGATATCGATGTAAACGGTAGGGCGTGTGGCCATTTCGACGATATACAATTTTATTTTCGTTAGCTGGCCTTCGTTATTCTCTCGCAACGATGCTTATTAGTGTTCTCCGCCATTTTGTCGTGCAACATCCTCACGCTCGATTTCATTCTCTCCTTTTCGTAAGTACTACGATCGACGATGTTCTCGATTGTTTTCACCTAAGTCTATCTGTTCGATCATCGCTAAATTCGCCGCTAAATTCTTCGACACGCTCGCGACCTTCGCGCTGCAACTTCTCGAATTTCGTGTGAAAAAATGGCTACGAGGCGTTTCGTCGATCGAGCCGTTCGATTGAGGATCAACTTCGAATTTTCACGACACATCTTCATTCGTGTCACGCTCCTTTCGTCCGTCAGCTTTCTATGGATTGGCACTGGCCAATCGTAGAAAACGACACCGGAAATTAACAATCGAACGGTACACCTCTTCGAGAAAACCCGCTTCGAATCCACGCCGTATGCTACCCACCATATACCATCTCGATTACCCGGGTAACAGGTATTTACAATAATATATATATATGTGTATATATATATATTTATGTATACCTACTATCGTAATAATAATTTAGTAGTGGTATTTAAATTACAATAGTGTTCATTCTTTCTCTCCTTAACTGTCTTCCTCTTTCGCTCGTTCTTTCTCTCTCTCTCTAACGCTCACACGTTCATACTCTCTTCCTCGCTTTCTCTCTGTATATATATATTTATTTATTTATTCATTTATTTATATATATATTTATATATATATAATGTTGCACATAACCCAGTACTGGCTTAGTAATCTAGCTGTACAAAACATTATATATCGCTAATCTAGCATCTAAAGATTTGTCCTGTGAGGTTTGATGAATCGTGAGGTTCGTTACATGCGTCCGGATTTTGTCTTTGTCTCGTCTCTCTTTTGAAACAGATACGAAAAAGTATGTCCCGTTCTGTTCTGCGTTCTTTGTTCTTTTCATGCTCTCTCGATTCATTCTCTACGCTCGAATGTTCGCCTTCGAAACGCCGTTCTAACGAATCTATCTCGATTCCCTCGTACTCCTTCTCTCTCGCCTCTTATTGCGATTAAGTACATTAAAAAATACCGCGCTACTTCGCTCAGAATTAACCGGACCAAGCTATACATATACAGTGATCGGTGAAGCCAAGTGTTATTATTTATTTATTATTATTATTATAATAATGTTATTTTTTTGTTATTTTATTTCTGCGTATCGTGTCTCTCCCGTTCCGTTCGTCAACTCGTGTTACGCTTATCGTCGTCGTCGCGATTTGCGCGTGAAGGAAACGAAAACAACAAAAAGAGAATTCTCCCTTTTTTTAAAGCGTCTAAACGTGCTGTGCGCGTCTTGCGAGCGATCGCGACGAGAATCTACCTTAAAAATCTACTATTCTTCTTTGTCGCTTTTTTGTGTCCTTCGTGTCGCTCGTACGTTCGATTTCAATCGAGTCGATGTTTATTGGTCGCCTGTTTCGACGCGTTCTCGTTCGAGCTCTAACGAACAGAATATCTGTAGAATTTCGATTTGAAATTTCAACTATTTGGACAATTTGATTATTCGAATAATTAGAGTTTGATGATATTGGTACAATTCGGGGTCGAGGTCGCATTATTCAGATAATTTGAACATTTCGATCTCTAATTATTCAATTAAATGTTAGTAGAATTCAATTATGAAATTGAAGAAACTTGGATAGTTCGAATTTTCTGATAATCAAATATGACTGGACTTGAAGAAGCATTTAAAATTCAAATAATTCACACAATCATTTGAGCGTCCGAATTATTCCAACAATCAAGTCATCGAATTTTAAAGTTACCCTAATTATTTAAATAATCAAGTGCCCAAGAATTTCAAATAATCCAAATATTCGAATATTAGCACAGTATCGTGCACGTTGCAGCGAACGCGTCGTGGCAGATCGATCGACAAGAAACTACGACGCGAATCTTTGTTTTATCTTTTCTCATGTGTATATAAAACATACACACACACACTCACACACGTAGTTATATTTAGTTCGACTTCGATCGCGGCGATCTCGTCGCGCGCACATTGAAATCGATTTCGAGGCGAATACACGACCATCGGAGACGGTTCGTTCAACCGTTTTCTTCCCTCCGATTACAATGAAAAAAAAGGGAGAGTGCGTATCGACGATTACAAATTACGAAGCTCGAGTAACTGTTTCGTGTTCGTTGCGACGGGGAGGATGCGCTGTGTCCCGGGACGTCGTGTATTCGTGTCACGTGCAATGTCGTAGCAAAAATTCAAGGTAGACGAACGCCCGTGACGATGATGTATCTCCTTGTTCGTGGTTCGACAAACCCGGTTCGATACGTGAAGAACATCGTGGTACAACGAAACACTTTTGGTATCTTTAACACTATAACACGGATCTTCGTCTGACGGTGTCTCGTCAAAAATACTAACATGCTACCATCCTTATTCGGCAAACGACGAATCCTAACATCGATTGTTTCAACCTTTCGTGATCGATAACGTAGCTCCTACCCTCGCGTGTATCCTCGAGTTCCGAGGAAACAAACACGCTAACGATATACATATTAACTTAATTTTCTCCTTTCGAGATTGTTGTTCGGTTATCCGTTCGATTAGTCAGAGTCTTCTCGACGAGCCTCGCGGGCAAGGCAAACGTCTCGATCGTGTGTTACTCGATTTGGGCAGGGTACGGGACGGGTATCGGGATGGGAACGGGGAAGGCATTATTAGAGTTACTCGATTATTTTATTAAGAGTAATTAAGCTTGACGCCTCGGAGGTAAGGTCCAAGCGTTCGGACCGGGCTGAGCGTTGGGGGCAGGACGTCACAGTTGCTGGTCCCTGCACGGTACCCAAATGTTCGGTCCTGATTGCTCGGCGATCACCTCCTTCACCTTCACGTAGATCTCTTCAGGCGTGTCACCTTGTACTACGGCTGTAACAAAAATATTTCATTCTTTATTTTATAGCCATTTTACATTTCATTCTTATTTGGTTGCGCTGTTCAGATTCTGATCTTGAAGAGACATCACCTAGGTGAATCTGTATCAATTAAGTGAATCAGCTAAGTGAATCTACATCGACTAGATTTATGGGTATACCAGTTAGGTCAACCTACATCAATTAGTTGATTTTATATCAACAGGGTGAATGTACATTGGCTAGGTGAATCTGTATCAGGTAATTGAATGTACATCAATTAGGTGAATCTACATCGACTAGATGAATTTATGGGTGAACGTATATCAGTTAGGTGAATCTACATCAATTAGCTGATTTTATATCAACAGGGTGAATGTACATCAGCTATGTGAATCTGTATCAGCTAATTGAATGTACATCAACCAGATGATTTTATGTCGACTATGTGAATGTTCATCAGCTTTGTGAATCTGTATCAGCTAATTGAATGTACATCAACAAGGAGAATCTACAACAACCAGGTGAACCTGTATCAACTAGCTGTTCCATATCAACTAAGTGAATCTGCACCAACTAATTAGATCAGCTGTCAGAATCTTTATCAACCAGGTGAATCTACGTCAACTGAATCCACTTCAATTAGGTGAATCTATAGATAACTATATCAAAGATGTAGAATGAAATTGCTTACCAGTAAAATACTCTCCAAACTCTTGTTCCATCTTCAGAGCTCGTTCGTACGTCTTTTTCGCCTGCTCCTCGGTCATCCTCTTGTTCATCTCCCTACAAAAATCAGTTGTCAATGAAATATATTCAAGAACTATATAGGTTCTGCTAGATATCACTTACATGACTGATTCCACGGACTTCGGTTTAATGAAAATGGCGATAGGATAGAGCTGCGCTACTTGTAACCTCTTGATGGCATTTCCGCTAACGTCGAGAATACAGTGCTTTCCCTGAAATCAAGTTAGGTATTATATTATGTACTGAGCTTAATTAACATGTACACAGTCTTGTACATGTACACATAAATATTTGAAAACTATTTGTAATACAAAATAAGTATATATGGACTATTCTATGTATGTCTAGACGGATGCAGATATAGAATGTATTATGTTTCATTTTATTATTTTGTATTTTTGCTTTAACTACCTTTTCAGCCACCTCTCGAACAGACGCCACGGACGTTCCATAAAGATTATCGTTGTACTGGCCAGCCTCTATGAACAGATGATTCTGAATATCCCTCTCCATTTGTTCCCTGGACGCCACAAAATGATAGTCTCGACCATCCACTTCGTATTCCCTTCTACTCCTCGTTGTGTCTGAAACATTTCCAAATTTTTCACTGAGACTTTAAACTTGAATTTTCAGACTTAACCATGAAACTTCGAGACTGAAACCTCAAGACTTCTTAACCTTGTAACCTCAAAACTTTTAAGTTCCGCTATTATCGAACTTTCAGATTACACGACAAAGTCTGAAAACTTGAGAAATTCGAAAGCTCGAATATTTGCAAGATGACAAATCATCTCAAACGTGAAAAGCCATTTTCGAAACTAAATCTCATAAACTATATCTCAAAATAAATAGGTGAATGACTTACGTGGCACGCAGCTGCCGAATCTATCAGGGAACTCGGAGATGAGGTCGTCGTTGATGCGATCCTTGAGTGGACCCAGAATAATGACGGGTCGAGTGTACTGAATGGTGAGCTGCTGGACAGCCTCGTACGACAGCACATTTTCTTCGCTGCCTGCAATTTTTTGTATAAGTACATTCTCGTCACCTCGACACCCTCTGTGTTCTTTGTATAAAAAGCTTTGTTATCCTCGGTTAGATCGGTCGCACTCTTTCAAACACGCGAAGACAAACGTTTCTCTTTCGACTTCCCTTTTCGTCGAATTATCAACGAAAGAGAGAGAGAGTAAAAATAAAGAAAATAGAAAAGTTCTCGTCGCGAAAAGATTTGCTGCAAATCGATCTCGATTCGTTGGAGTTAGGTTAACGGTTGCACAGAAACGCGGTCGATTATTCAATGTCACCTTGGAGTGAGTGGTCCATGCTTTAGCACCTAGGAGAAGCGAGGAAAGGTAAGCTCCCTAGGGAATAGTACTTAGGCGATCGAAGAGAGACAGAGAGTGCCAAGGTTGATGTTGCATCGGTTAATGTAGTGGCTATGCTAACAAAACTCGGAGTTTGCACTTTGAAATCGATACCCGATGCTACGTAACGGTAACGATTTAATAGTACGGTTACTGGAGCATGGCGTTTCTCGTTGCCTATTGATTGCTTCGGTAATCAGAGGATTTTTGTTGAGGATATTTTGCGCGTCGGTAAATTTTGTTGAGTTGTCAAGATATGATTTAGGTTTGTGGAGAGGTTTTGCAATTTGTGGATCTGAAGTTTTATATTTGAAAATTTATGAATTTTTTAATTTTGGGGTTTCACAAGTTCCCAAATTTCCAATTTCTCAATTTTCCAATTCCACAATTTTTCAATTTCTCAATCTTCCAATTCCACAATTTTCCAATTTCTCAATCTTCCAATTCCACAATTTTTCGATTTCTCAATCTTCCAATTCCACAATTTTCCAATTTCTCAATCTTCCAATTCCATAATTTTCCAAATTTCCAATTTCTCAATTTTCCTATTTCACAATTTCCCAAATTTCCAATTTCTCAATTTTCCTATTCCACAATTTCCCAAATTTCCAATTTCTCAATCTTCCAATTCCACAATTTTCCAATTTTTCAATTCCACAATTTTTCAATTTCTCAATTTTCCTATTCCACAATTTTCCAATTTTCTAATTTCCCAAATTTTCAATTTCCTAATTTTCCAATTTCTCAATTTCCCCATTTCAGCATTTCCACATTTCCCAATTTTCTACATTTTCCAATTTACCATTTTCTTATTTTTCAAATTCCTCAATTTCGAAATCTTCAAATTTCCCATATTGTAAATTATCAAACATTCCGCAATAAAATTTTTTAATTTCCAAATTTCCATACATTAAACCCTCCAGATCTGCAAATTTTCACCCTTCAACTCCTCTAAATACATAAACAACTAAATACCTAATTTGTACATTAAAAAATTAAAAACCATCCACATTACAAAATCCACAACTTGAAACTCCCAAAAAAGTGAAACATCAAAACTTCCCCAACGAAAATCCTCGTTAGCAATAACTATACGTTCAGGTACACATCACCACTACAAAATTGCAACAAAAATCGCCGAATGTCTTCCAAATTTTCATTAAGCTTATTTTACATGTATGTTAAGCTCAGCGAGAAATAAATTAATTTCGTGATTGATTGATTGAATGTATAAGGGCCTCGACTGCTATGATCGTTGGCCCAATTTCATGATTCTATCCTAGGTATCCAATCCTTGTTCGGGGTAGGTTAATTAGTATACAAATAGAACTCAAACGACAAACAGACAGACAAAAAGCACGTCGCGGCTGTCCCAACTGCGCGAAGCGTTCCGGCGTGTTGTCAGTGCGCAGGGTAGGGTCGGGAAAAGTTAAAAAAAAAGTCAAAGAAAAAAAAAAAACAAAGTGGATCTCGATCGAAACCACGTTCGACAATGTTAGTCTAAGGAGGTAATTCAGCATAGGTATGCTGGTTCACTCCTGTTCACACAATTGACTCGTTTCATTTATTTGTTATCACTTACTAAACTCGTCATTATTCTCATCATCCTCCTTTTCCAGATAAACTAATGTCAGTTCCTCCATATACGGCAGTTCAACACGATATAAAATTTCTCTACTCCCTGCGACGCAAGATAAATCTTTTTGTGAATGAAACAGATGGAAGAAGCGCGGCGTGAAATGAAAGCGGAGACGAAGAATGAACGGTCGTTTCGCTCGTTCATGACGACCACGAACGTGAAATCGTTTAGTGATAACGGATATTAGTTTCGAAGATACGCCGACGGAATTTCAACGAAAAAAAACCCGTTGGTTTTGTTCCCTGGCTGATCGATAATCGAAAACCGCGTCGCGAGAGCTTGGAGAAATATTAATTGAAACGAATCGTCTGGACGAAAAACAAGGGGAGAAAGCTAAAGTGGGCTCCATTTTGTTTCTGGTCACCCGGATCAACAAATTCAAGCGAACGAACTCTGAAAGCTGGGGTACTTTTGTCGATTGTGTATTAATTTCTCTGGTGTGATCGATCAGTTGCGTATGAAAGGGTTTTGAAATATAAAGTCATTGAATATTAAATTTGATGAAATAGTTATTAACGTCGATCATTTCATTCGCAACGGTTTAATAAAATATGCGCAGTCGTTCATGGAAATGTTCGAATGGTTGTTTTCGAATTGATGGAAAAATAAGTGAGTTTGAGTTTATTATATCAAATTAAAAATATTTTTAAATCAAATGTTCAAATTTTTGATTCTCTAAAATTCTGCATTTTTTAATTTTCTTATTTTCTGATACTTGAATTTCCCAGTTTCCCAATTTTCCAATTTCCTAATTTTCTAATTTTCTAATTTCCCAATTTCCTGATTTTCCAATTTCACAATTATCTAATTTCTCCATTTTTCAATTGTACAATTCCCCAATTTTCCAATTTCTTAATTTCTCAATTTCCCAGTTTCTTAATTTCTCAACTTCCTAGTTTCCCAATTTTCCATTTTCCTAATTTCCCAATTTTCTAATTTTCCAACTTCCCAATTTTTTAATTTCCTAATTTTCCTATTTCACAATTTTCTGATTTGCTAATTTTCCAATTTTCCAATTTTCCAATTTCTTAATTTCTTATTTTCTCCATTTCCCAATTTCCTAATTTTCTAATTTTCTAATTTTCTAATTTTCTAATTTCTCAATTTTGCATTTTCCTAATTTTCCAATTTCTCAATTTCCTAATTTCTAAATTTCCCAATTTTCTATCTTCCCAAATTCCAAATTCCCAAATTTCCAAACATACCAACTTCAAAATTGTCCATTTTTCAAATCTCTAACTATCTAAATTTCCCACTTTCCCCACATCTACCTCAATCCTCCCAATATCTCAATTTCCAAATTTCTCTGCTTACCATTATCCCCAAAAATTTCCAGCCCTAACATTTTCATGATCCCTATACTTCCCTATACTTACTCCCTCAACAATCTTGCAATTTTCCACAACGACTGCGCATCTAACTTGTCCTCCACAAGCATAAATTACCACCGTAAATAAAAATGCAAACGCAAACTATTCGCAGCGCCTCGTGAAGGCTATATATCCGAGGTTCCGCATAGTTCGCGATAAGGACTCGGCAGCAGGATTGAAACAGGCGAAAACAAAATGGCCATCACGGTGTCCTCTCGAAGTCGGTGGATCCGTTAAATCGACAAGAGAACGGGAAGCCAACAGCCCCGTGCTATTCAAAAGTAACAACGCGCCACGACAAAAGGACCTTACCGAACAATGCACTCGCTCCGCGGCTGGATCGTTATATCGCGGTAATGAATGTGTGCTTTGTTAATTGATGCGACCGAGATGAGGCTGACTGGTAGAGGAAGAACACGGGAGAGAATACATAATGGAGACGAAAATGAAAGGCGAACAGAGAGGGAAAAAAAGAAGATACGAGGACCATGTGTGATCTGTGTGTATATGTGTGAAAAATATGAAGATGATCAAGAGAGAGAGAGAGAGAGAGAGAGAGACGTGATTACCTTCGGTGTTAGTGTCGTCCTGGGTGTAGCACAGCATGAATGCTAAAACATAACAAGTTCAATATTTCAGTATACGTTGCGTACTAATAAGCGGCCGTTAATAATTGCTAGGATTAATTAAGCATTAAGCACGAACAACATCTGTCCTACCGTCCAGGCTAACTGGGGCTATCGAATGTATCGATGCCAATTCTTCGAGCTTTTGAGCTTTGTTGCTCTTTGTATTGTTCTTTTTGCGTGGTGAGTAGTAAGAAATCGGGAGGCTTGTGGCATATGAACACTTTGACGATTGTTTTGGATAGCAAAATTTGAGTAATTTTGGGGTGTGATTGTTGATCAATTTGTGTTTTGAAGCTCTGTGATGGTAAATTATTGTTTTGTAATTTTATGTAACATATGGTTATATGTGGTATCAAGTTCTGATACAGTGAATGGATATACAATATTTTGAGATATCGATGTACCGACGCATTAACGTGTTGATATATTAGCTTCTCAATAACGCGGTAGAATATCATCGCTTTGATATATTAACGCATAGGTATATTCATGTGTTCACACATCAACGCTTAGATATATCGATACGTTAACATATCAGCCTCTCTATGTATTAACGCATCGAAATATCGACGCTTTGATATATTAACGCATAGATATATTAATGCGTTGACATATCCACGCTTTAATATATTAACGCATAGATATATTAATGTGTGGACATATCAACACCTTGATATATTAACGCATAGATATATTAATGTGTTGACATATCCATGCTTTGATATACTAACGCATAGATATATTAATGTGTTGACATATCAATGCTTTAATATATTAACGCATAGATATATTAATGTGTTGACATATCAACGCTTTGATATATTAACGCATAAGTATATTAATGTGTGGACATATCCACGCGTTGATATATTAACGCGTAGGCATATTCATGTGTTCACATATCAACTCTTAGATATATCAATACGTTAACATATCAGCCTCTCTATGTATTAACGCGTCGGAATATCAACGCTCTGATATATTAACGCATAGGTATATTCATGTGTAGACATATCAACGTGTTAACACATCAGCATTAGAATATTACCGCTTTGATATATTAACACATATGTACATTCATGTGTGGACATATGAACGCTTTGATATATCAACGCGTTAACATATTAACGTCAGTATGTATGAACATGTCAGAATATCATAGCTTTGATACACTAACTCATAAGTGTACTAACGTAACATATCAACGCTTTGATGTATCAATGAGTTAACATATCACAACCATACTAATTCGTCGAAATATCAACGTGTTGATGTATAAATCAAGATATCAACGCGATGAGGAATTAGTGCATTCATATATCAACGCATCGAAATATCAGCGTATCCATATATCTATGTATCGATATATCAACATAACGAGATATCAATGTGTCCATATATCAACGCGTAGAGGTATTAACGCTTCGGAACTGTTATCACGTCGACATATCAGCACTTCGTCATATTAATGCGTCGAAATATCAGCGCATCGACATATCTGTGTATTGAAGTATCTGTGGGTTCAAATATCAATAAGTGGTTTATGATAATATGACTGGTGATGATTGTATATCATTAGTATAAAATCATTTTTAAATACTGATACCAAGATGTTAATATTTAAATAATCAACTATTACAGACATTATGAAAAAATTATAAATTAATGCAGAAATATAAATTTGCACAATGAAATTGAAATCGTCAAAGTGTTAAACTCGATGTTTACTACGAATTTTCTTCCACAAAGTAAATTAATGAAAACTAGCATTCTACGATTTTTAAAACGTAATTTATAGCTCTAACTGTAAGAATTTTCTCGCTATCGTATTAAAGCTTACTTAAATGAATGTTTAAATTCAAACTGCATATTTTGTGTATGGACTATCTTTTCTTGAAATGGTACCTAAATGAAATAGATACTGAAGGGTATATTTCTGTTGATAAATAATAATGTTTGATTTACCGTCCAAATAAAACAATCGTCGTCAAAGAAACACTCAAGCACGATAAGAAGTTCCAAATTATTCTTTTATAAATTGCAGAGAACGTAAGCGAGCAACATCGAAATACTTTTGTACATTCAAGTGCAATTTAGGCTTCCTTGTGATGTGGATACATATTCAAAACTTGACAATTTTTAAGTTTAAAAATTTTTTAATTTGTAAGTTGGCAATTTTCCAAATTTCTAAGTTGGCAATTTTTCAAATTTCTAAATTACCAATTTTCCATATTTCTCAAATTTTCTGTGGATTCAAAAATTCCAAAATCCCCAAATCTCAAGGTACCCAACTTCCATGGTACTTAAATTCCTATTTTCCCAAATTTCTACATTTTCAAATTCCAAATCTAAAAATTCCAAAATCCCCAAATCTCAAGATCCCCAAATTCCATGGTACTTAAATTCCTACCTTCCTAAATTTCTAGTCCCTCAAATACCTGCATCCTCCAATTCCTATATGACCAAATTTCTGGGTCCCCCAATACTTACATTGCCAAATCTATAGATTCCCATTTTTGTAGATCCAAAAATTCCCAAATCCCAAATCTCAAGGTCCCAAATTCCATGGTACTTAAATTCCTATCTCCCAAATTTCTAGTCCCCCAAATACCTATATCCACAAATTCCTCTTTATCCAAATTTCTAAATCCCCAAATTCTCACATCGCTTTTCTAGATTCCCATATTCTCATATCCCCAAAATCCTCAAATCCTAAACTCCTCAAATTCCTATGCCCCCTTCCTACATCATTCCCAACTAATCCCCAACTTCTCAAATTTCCAGATCTCCCCAAAAACCCTCCAGCCTATATCTTTCACACATCACCCATATTTTCCTTAAGGAAGCCCTTACTCTCAACTGCACAAATAGCTACATGCTGGATCTCTAAAAGCATTCTAGTAACCCCGAAAGTTTAGTCAAAGGTTAGAAAGCGAGTTAGTCGTGTGTGCCAAACATGCAAGATCGATCGTGTGAAAACACCAAGGCAATGATGGTGGTTTGCGTGTCAAGCAAAGAACATACGAAAACCAGTGATCTCAGGAGTGTAAAAAGTTTAGGGTCGCTTGATTATCGTTTCTGTCCATCTATTTTTTTTCAAATTTCAATTTGAATTTGACGAGATAGAAGTGTACAGTGCACGCGACTCGCGAGTAATCATACGGACGTGTTGATGTTCGTGTGGTACGTGTATGATTGTATCTTGTTTCTTCTTGTTGAACTAACTATGGAATACTTACGTGTAGGATCGTTTTCGTTCTCGGGTGTCGTGGGCGACCCTACACAAGCAGGCAAAAACAAAACACATGTCACGTTTTCACATGGTAAAAAAAACACAAAAGCTCGGATCGGAAGTTGGGCTATCGTCGCACCTGTCACGAATTACTCAAGCGATCTTTTTAACTATCCAATCGCTATACGGAACAGATCATAAGGTTTAATCGATTACGATTCTCGTCTTTTATTTTGTATCGGAAGTGGAGAAAGTTTCTACGTGGACGTCCATGAATGTGGTAACCATTGGCGTAATTAGGATTCTTTGGTGGACTGAGATCTTCTGTAGTACTTTTAGTTCATTTTATATGACAGATTTTTAGAAATTTGGGAACTTTGTCTGCAAATTAATTTTTGAGATTAAGGGAAATTTTCTTAATTTCTCAATTCAGTGGAGCTTTTGGAAATTTTTGAATTAAGATATTAAAAAATGTAGTAAATTGTAGGATTTTAATATTGGAATTTTCAATTGGAAATTCAATTGAAAATTGGAAAATGGAGACATAAATTTCTATTTAATTTTAGCTATTACAAAATGTAAACAATTGTAGGATTTTAAAATTGGAAATTTAAATAATCAAAAATAAAGAAATGCAAGATTTAAAAATTTGAACTTCTGTATTGTCTATCAATATTAAAAAATCATATAACATCAAAACTGAAAAATTCACATTTAATAATCTAGAAATGCAAATTCCCAAATTTCAAACAAAAACACATTTACCAACAATCTCGCATTATTTACCCCACAATTTCAAATCTACTAGTCAAGCTACAAAACCCTAATCACCCTAATCATCCTAATCACGCCACTGGTTCAAACTCCGAATAAACACAACCGAACTACGACCAAATTCAGGGAATAAAAATTCGTCATTGCATTAAAAAAATCTGACAGTGAAGATCGTTGCAAAGGGGTATTCTCAAAACACACGTGACAGGAAAAAAAGGAGATACTAACTGTAAGTTTCAAACACACGGTCTAGATATAATAGATATATACGTAATATGAAAATAGTGACTGAGAAATACGAGAATATAATAAAAAAAAATAATAAATAAATAGTCACGTAAAAAACACAATAGGTACGGGTCTGAACATGCACAGAACGTGCAGGATACGAATGAGTCATGTTTCAAGAGACACTCACGTTCCTGGTCCGAACCGTCCTCGGATTTGTCGTCCTTGCTCTTCATAAACGGGAATTTCCTGCTGAACGAGAAGTTTTTCTTCTTCCTATCCAATGTCGATTGCTGCAATCCATCGATCTTGCGTTATATAAATGCACAATGCAAAAGGTGATCAAATAAAGTTGTATAAAGGTGTTGAATCAGGAGTTGGTGCGTTAGATGTGTGGTGACACACTCTTGACGCACTTCGAGATCAAGTATTGTAATTTTAGTACAAGTGAATTTTCAATTCGGGTGTAATAATTTATATACTAATGTCAAAGCAGGAGTTGGTGCGTGAGATGTGTGGTGACACACTCTTGACGCACTTCGAGATCAAGTATTGTAATTTTAGTACAAGTGAATTTTCAATTCGGATGTAATAATTTATATACTGATGTCAAAGCGGCAGTTGGTGCGTTAGATGTGTGGTGACGCACTCGCGACGCACTAGTAGTTCAAGTATTGTAATTTTAGTTCGAGTGAATTTTTAATTTGGGTGGAATAAATTATATACTGATGGCAACCCATGAGTTGGCGCGTGAGATGTGTGGTGACGCACTCGTGACGCACTAGTAGTTCAATCATTGTAATTTTAGTAAGTGTGAATTTCCAATTTGGGTGGAATAATTTATATACTGATGGCAACCCATGAGTTGGTGCGTGAGATATCGAGTGACGCATTTGTGACGCACTAGTAGTTCAAGCATTGTAATTTTAGTACGCTTGAATTTCCAATTTGGGTGGAATAATTTATATACTGATGGCAACCCATGAGTTGGTGCGTGAGATATCGAGTGACGCATTTGTGACGCACTTCGAGATCAAGTATTGTAATTTTAGTACAAGTGAATTTTCAATTCGGGTGTAATAATTTATATATTGATGTCAAAGCAGGAGTTGGTGCGTGAGATGTGTGGTGACGCACTCGCGACGCACTAGTAGTTCAAGTATTGTAATTTTAGTTCGAGTGAATTTTTAATTTGGGTGGAATAAATTATATACTGATGGCAACCCATGAGTTGGCGCGTGAGATGTGCAGTGACGCACTCATGACGCACTAGTAGTTCAAGCATTGTAATTTTAGTACGCTTGAATTTCCAATTTGGGTGGAATAATTTATATACTGATGGCAACCCATGAGTTGACGCGTGAGATGTGCAGTGACACACTCGTAACGCACTTACAGTTTAAACATTGCAATTTTAATACGCGTGGATTTTCAATTTAGGTTTCAAGTAAAAGCTCCCCATCGTGAATACTTTCGTTACATTTCGGTGATTGAAAATAATAATCACAACTGTTGAACACAAGTAGTATTATCTCATTCTCGAGACGTTTGCCTGTCACTATTCTTTGTCTATGTCTGTGACATCGACAACCAATACTACTGTCGAAAGTATGTGAGAGCCATTTCCCTATTCGGACCAATTGTAGATCAGCTTCTAAACAGCTGTCTTCACGCGCCAGCTCGTGCGTTGACATCGGTAACTATACCAGACTATGGTCAACAAACTATGGTCCTCCAAACATTTTCTGTCCCTCGAGTTTTACATATAAATCTTACACAAGTATATGAATGTATATAATTTGTATATAATTTTGTACACAAATATTGTACCAGTGCATATTTATATCCAAATATAAGTTCATATAATTAATAAGACATAAAACTAATAGAAAAAATATTAATCTGATAAAATTATATGATTTGATTGAGAATTCACGACGGTCCTTCATTCACATAGTGTATGTAATGTTCCCATATTTCCACAAATTTTAATCTGGGTCGTTTCCTAAAATGCTCACAGCAGAATTAAACTGTGTGAAGTGTTCTCAGAGCTTTGTAAACTGTGATTTGGTTTGTTACGATTAATATCGTTCGGGAATTTCGGCTATGAATTATGGAAGTACATATTTCCAACATTGTTTCAGCTAGCTTCATCAGTAATGCACCGTTGAATAGTACAATGAAGTACTTATAGTATTGTTAGAAACTGATGATAGCTGCAATGTTAACGAAATGTGCAGCACATTTTCCTCTCTACCAAGCTTATATTTGTAGAGTTTAAGCAGCACGAGAGTTTAAATCCTTCTGATTCCACACTTCACAGTAGGAGTTTTGAAATGTATAAATTTTAATAGAGTTGCGGTGTTAAAGTTAATAATTAAAATAGGGAAATGAAGGTTAAAATATTTTTAAAGTTTGAATATTTACTAGAAAATGGGTATTTTAATTCAATACATGTTTCAAGTAAAACAATCATGAAATATTAATAAAATGATTGGTGTTGAAATATTAATAAGATTATTGGTGTCAAAATATTAAGAAGATAGGGATTTAATCTTGAAAATATCATCTCATAAATTTCTCAAAGTCTTCCCCTAAAATTTTCGCAGTTAAAATATACTCATTATTACCGGACTTTCTGGGGCAGTATCACAAAGGTTCACCGAAACAGTGAAGAACCACTCCGCAGCAACTGATACTAATTGCTCTCGCGTGAACCAGAATGCACGCGTTAAACATTGTCTCAATTTGAAAGACTCGACGGGCACTTAGGCAAAACAAGTGCCATGACGAGTCGTCAAATGCACCCAAGGGGTTAAGTACCCTTGTTCTTAATAATCCGTATCATAACGTGTACGTCCACAAACGTTCACTGTGTCAACGCTTCAACGGTAACGAAAATAACTGGACTCAAGTGAAATATTTTGTATACGTAAATCAATTATTGAAGGAAGAATGGTGACTTGTTTGTAACAAAAATAATTCTCCTTGTATAGATAGATTAATGATTAAATAGAAGAGTGTTGACTTGGTAATGAAAATAATCTGACTTAAATTTTACACCCTATATAGATAAATCAATTAAGCAGAAGAGTGTTATCTTATTAACAATAAAATTAATTCGACTTAAATGAAACTCCCTGTATACGTAAACAAATTATTAAACAGAAGAGTCTTACAACAAAAATAA
Organism: Megachile rotundata; assembly: GCF_050947335.1. Lineage (NCBI taxonomy): Eukaryota > Metazoa > Arthropoda > Insecta > Hymenoptera > Megachilidae > Megachile > Megachile rotundata. The sequence goes on from NC_134983.1 coordinate 14,707,825, forward strand.
CTTAAGTGAACTACCCTGTATACACAAATTAATTATTAAGTACCGACTTTGTAATAGAAATGTACTTGAATGTGACACCATGTATGCATCAATTGTCAAAGAGAAGTGTCGTGTTTGATTTAGCGAATGGTAGTCGATCGATCAAGCTTACCTTGTCGAGGATCACCGGCATGTGGCCTTGGAACTTGACAGAACGATCCCTGGCGCGTTGCTTCCGTTCCCATCGTCTACGAGACGGTATTATACCGAGACCCTCCTCCTCGCCCTGAGGAGTCACTCTTCTAGCTTGCCACCATTCATCGTCGCTGGCGTTTGTCACGTGTAGGATTTCACCGTAACGGAATGCCAAACCACGGCTTGGCAAACCGTCGTCCTTGTTCGGGTCGTAATCGAACAACGCTCTACAACATGGAACATACAAACAACATCCTCTTATTTCACATTATTCTTTCATTTGAGATGCGACAGGATAACCTTCATGGCTCTTTGCGACAAACAGGACGAAGTTACTGAGTGTCATGGTATTTTATGATCATGTTGGATCAATGCGACTTCAATTTGAATTAGGTCAACGTGATTTAAATATGAGTTACATCAATGCAAATTAAACTTGAGTTACATCAACACGACTTGAACTTGAGGTACATCAATGTAACTTAAACTTGAGTCACATTAATGCAACTTGAACTTGAGTTACATCAATGCAACTTGAACTTGAGTTACATCAATGCAATTTGAACTTGAGTCACATTAATACAACTTGAACTTGAGGTACATCAGTGCAATTTGAACTTGAGTCACATTAATACAACTTGAACATGAGTCATATTAATACAACTTGAAGTTGAGGTACATCAATGTAACTTGAACTTGAGTCACATTAATACAACTTGAATATGAGTTACATTAATAGAACTTGAACTTGAGTCACATTAATACAACTTGAACATGAGTCACATTAATAGAACTTGAACTTGAGGTACATCAATGCAACTTGAACTTGAGTTACATTAATAGAACTTGAACATGAGTTACATCAATGCAGTTTGAACATGAGTTACATTAATAGAACTTGAACTTGAGGTACATCAATGCAGCTTGAACTTGAGTTACATTAATAGAACTTGAACATGAGTTACATCAATGCAACTTGAACTTGAGTCACATTAATACAATTTAAACTTGAGTTACATTAATAAGACTTGACTATGAATGAAATAAATGAGACTCATCTTAGCATTGCAGTAATAATTAAATAGAAAAGGTGATAGGTTAAGAAATTAAGAAAGCAATGAAGGTGGACTTACCTAACGTAAAGTGATTTCTTCTGCGAGGTCCTCATGAGGGTGCCTGTCATCATATTCTGCTGAGAGATCTGTTGTTTAAGATCATGGATCTTGGCCTCGAATCTGTTGTAATCTTCGGGCTTGTATTGTACCACAATCGTCACTGTCTGCCCGGTGCCCTGTACACAAACACCAAAATCTTATATCTCAACATTTTTACAATTAACCCTACCTGTATGTACCAGAGGAGTACAAATGTAAGTGAATATAATAAATATATAAATAAATATAACAAACGCAAGTAAATGAATGTGAGTACATGTGTGAGTGTAAGTACATGTGTGAGTGTGAGTAAGTAAAACAACCTTGCATTGAAAATAAAGATACCCCAAGTGTTAAAGACACCTTAAGCGTTAAAAAAAACACTAGTGACGATACCTTAAGGGCTGCAGCAGCCTCCTCATGGGTGGCTGTCCGAAGATTAATGCCATTGACGCTGAGTATCTGATCACCACGTCGTAATTCACCACTGAGATCTGCTGGACCTCCGGCTAGGATGAAGGAAATGAAAATTCCCTCGCCATCCTCGCCACCGACGATATTGAAACCCAGACCGGAGGAGCCTTTGTTGAGCACGACTGTACGCACCTCTCTGCAAAAGCAATTAAGAAAAGAGTTGCATGATTAATACCTTTATGTAACCTTTTATATTCTTCTTTCGTGCTACTTTATTGCCTTAAGTGTACTATCGTGAACCGAGATACTTTACTTCTTTCATTCGGAAGATAATTAGTTTTGTTTGAAGGTACAATGGTTCAACTGTTGATACAATCAAGATACAATGGTACCATATATAATATAACATATTATAGTTTCTTATCGGGTACTTTCTTTCAACACACAATATACTTGAACCTTATCTCTACTTATTTAATATTGCATATCTTACATAAATAAATTAAAAAATCATTAAAAATCTTACAAGCTTAAAAACTTAAAAACTAAAAGCTTTTATAAAAAATGAGAAATCTTGTTAAAATACGAAACATTTCAAATTATTCATAAAATGAGAACAGACAATAATAAGAACGGTATTCCCTATTCAAGTCTCGTGATTAAAAAACGGTTTAATCAAAGAGTTCATAAAGCAGATACATAAAACAATATCTTAGGAAGAAGCGTTCGATTCTTGATCGAGAAATAAGAAACGAGAAGGTGTTTTCTTTTTCCCCGGGGGCAAAGGACAAAGTTTTTTCATTAAGGATCCACGTGGTATCGAGTTCTTAAACTATGTCGCCGGTCATTAATTGCTCCGCCTTTCGCAGTACTTTAATTAAAGTCACCGCGCTGAGGAGACACCAAGCGTACAAGCTGGAATAACTTTCAAGCGACACGAAGCTTCGAACGTGCTTGTAATTAAATACTTTTAATCTGTCCTGAGACGGCCGATTAAGCACTGTCATACTCCTGCCAGATGAATCGAATGTTATTGACAAATGGGTAGATAAAGTGAGCGCTGGAAATTGTAGACCACCGGAGGTGAAACTGGGGATATTTTTAGACGAGTTGTGGAATGAGATTTGTAAGTTGTGAAGATGACATTTTTGGAGTTCTCAAATTTCCAAAACTCTCAAAGTTTCAAACACTCAAATTTCCAAATTCTCAAAGTTCCAAGTTCTCAAATTTGCAAAACTCTCAAAGATCCAATCACTCAAATTTCCAAATTGTCAAAGTTCCAATCACTCAAATTTCCAAACTCTCAAATTTCCAAATTTCTAAAAATTTCCAAATTCTCAATTTTCCAAAACTCTCAAAGTTCCAAACACTCAAATTTCCAAATTCTCAAAGTTCCAATCACTCAAATTTCCAAACTCTCAAATTTCCAAATTTCTAAAAATTTCCAAATTCTCAATTTTCCAAAACTCTCAAAGTTCCAAACACTCAAATTTCCAAATTCTCAAAGTTCCAAGTTCTCAAATTTCCAAAACTCTCAAAGATCCAATCACTCAAATTTCCAAATTCTCAAAGTTCCAAATTCTCAAATTTCCAAATTCTCAAAGTTCCAAATTCTCAAATTTCCAAATTTCTCAAAATTTCCAAATTCTCAATTTTCCAAAACTCTCAAAGTTTCAAACACTCAAATTTCCAAAACTCTCAAAGTTCCAATCACTCAAATTTCCAAATTCTCAAATTCTCAAATTTCCAAATTTTCAAACTTCCAAAACTCTCAAAGTTCCACACACTCTAATTTCCAAATTCTCAAATTTCCAAAACTTTGAAAGTTCCAAGTTCTCAAATTTTCAAAACCCTCAAAGTTCCAAACATTCAAATTTCCAAAACTTTGAAAGTTCCAAGTTCTCAAATTTTCAAAACCCTCAAAGTTCCAAACATTCAAATTTCCAAATTTCCCTAGATCCAAATTAAAAAATTTCCCAAATCAATAACCCCCAATTTTGCAAATTCCCCAATTCTCAAAATTCCAAATCCCTAAACCCCAAATTCCTAAATCCCCAAATCCCAACCCCCAACTTTCAAAATTCAGAAAACATCATAAAACCCATACATCAACCTACCTACCGCAAAATCCGCAGCAATAAATACCACTTTATTCCTCTAAAATTCAATTGCACGTCCAGCAGCCCGTAACGCAATTCAAAGCAATTAATTCGATCTCAAAGTATCAGGCAACAAACAGCTTCGCCACAGTGCAGCACGTACTGTTGATTCTAGGAAAAGGTATAAACTATAACGGAAAAAATATCGAATTATCTTTCGTGGAGTATTTTTTGCTGTTATAATAACACGGAATAAAGCATAGCGTGTGGTCGAGGAATTCTTTTTGGAACGATCGTTTGCTCACCGAGCCATTCTGGCCAGGAGTGTGCTCGACGCCGGAGAAGAGCGTGGCATAGAACGAACGAGGGAACACGAAATTCCTTGCTGTTGTTGTTGAAGTTTCGTGAGCCTAGGTAGTTAATCACGTAGTGGCAGGATTCGGTTCCCGTGGGCAATGCACTAGATACTCACTCGTAGACGGGTGAACGCGAAACAATTTGCGAACGAAACTTCGTTTCCCTATCTTGTCCGCGAATAACGTGATTTCGAAAACATCGCTGTGGTTTCTCGATACTCGGTTCTTTTTTTGGAAATACACTTTTTCTGCGACAACGGTATTATGGCAATTAGACTGAGACAAAAGGTATGGGAAAACTAGTTTTCGCAAGATTTTTTGTGCTTTATTGTTTTTTTTTTGAAGGTGGAGATTTTTTTGACGAAGTTTGGAAGAATTGAATTTCGTAAAATGAGGTTAGGTTAAGTTTTTGCATATTAGGTTAGGTCAGATTAGGTTTATTTACGACACATTAAGTTAGGTTAGGTTTACTGATATCAGGTTAGGTTATATTATGTTTATTCGTATCATATGAGGTTAGATTAGATTAGGGTTCCTCATATGAGGTTAGGTTAAATTAAGGTTACTCATATGAGGTTAGGTTAGGTTGGGGTTACTCATATGAGGTTAGGTTAGATTAGGGTTATTGATATGAGGTTAGGTTAAATTAGCCTTCTTCAAATCAGGTTAGGTCCAATTAGGTTTATGAATATCAAGTCAATTTAGATGTAATTCATGTTAGATGTGGTTATGTTAGGACAGGATTAATCATACCAGGTTAAATGAAATTAATTTTAATCATCATCAGACTAAATAAAATCAATTTCATCCAAATTAAGTTAGGTTACATTACATCAATAATTATTTTGTTCATATTTTTTCATTTATAAATACTCATCATATCTAAAACTTTGTATAGAAGTCAACATTAGATACGTAGCAGTGCATGATTTTATATATAATTATAAATGAATTGAACATTAACATCAATATAAATATTCTTCATAACTAAGACTTCCCACAGAAATCATCATTAGATACCTAACAGGGTATGATTTTATGTATTCAATTGAATACATGATGAATTCAGAAAGTTAATTATGTTAGCAATTAACAGAATAGGAAATAATAGAACAACGAAATAATCGACTGTTCCAAAGGCAAGAGGCAGTTCATTTCCGTGCGACAGGAAACCTACAGCTCCTTAGCGACGCAAGCTGCAGAAATTCCTTCGGGAAGACACGTGTTCCCGACTACTCGTCATTTTCACGAGTGCTTGGTCTTGCGCGGCTCGTTCTCGAGCCAGATACTCCAGTTCTCGCGAAGGCAATTCGAAACGGTCGAATTTCAATGGAAGTCTTAATTAACGCTGTAATTTCGCTGCGTACGCCTACTTGCGAGAGAAGCTCGTTGCATTCTATTATGCGCAGACGTGTACACACATGCTGCGCACGTCGAGTAATATTTGCGAAAATTCGTTGCTTTCAAGGAGAGACAGGTGCACGTGTGCGGTTGAGTGTCGCATACGAAACCTCACCATTCAAACCTCTACAAACCCTTTGATCCTTGCCAATAGCGAGCTCGAATGAAGACTGTCAATGCATCGTTGCAATCTTACTTCATGTCAAAGGAAACTAATGGAGTCGAATGCTAGGAAATTTCTAAGTTTATAGAGGGATTTCAAATTACTTAAATTTTCACATTTTTGAAGCTGCAAATTTACGAATCAAATGCAATTTCGCTAGAATAGGTTATTTGAAGGGGTACCGTAATTCAATTTTAAAGTTCGATCATTGTAACCCAACGAATGTGATCTCGAATTCATTGTTATTGGACTCGGATGCACTTAACGATTCCGAGGTTATCGTTATCGAACACTGTTACTGCAAGGTCGTTAACATAGAATTCGAGGGTTGTTCCAACTGAATGCTGCGATCAAGAGTCGTTGATTTTGGACATTACTATCGATCATGCGAACTGAATCGAGCAGATAGAGAATTCGTGAAGTAACTGAAAATGATCTCTTACTAATATACCGATGAAAAATCATTCAACTCCTACTTCCTTCTACAAAAAATTTTCTGCCAAATTCTATAGATATTAATTTTCAATAAAAACACATTCTTCAAAGGAACAATCATGCAACACATTCGTAACAAAAATAAAACACACAGTAAAAATATTACAACACACCGAATGTATTAAAAACTCGTACCAATTAATGCAATCAACTAAGTAAACATAATAATGAGGTAGATACACTTGTTTAAGTAGATCTACTTAAGTAGACAAACTTGTTCTACTTAAACCGAGAAGCAAGAAGTTGTAACAGGAAAAAAAAGATAGTTACACGGAAAGCTCGAATCACATTGCAACTACGACTGCTTTAATTAAGCCACGCTGTTAACAGTTCAACGACCCACGAATTTTCAGCAAGTCGAGTATCAGTGACAGTGGTAAGGAAAAAAGTAGGATGTTCTAATTAGAATTTTCGTGGAAATTCAAATCCATTCCGGAGGAATCGTCGTTTAAAAGCGTTAACGCGGATTCTCGAACCCTTTCTATGCTGCACTCGTCCCTTTAACTTTAACCGAAGGGAACGATCTGTACCCTGAAAAGGTCGATTTTCATTCCGTTTCAGAGGATTCACTCGACACCGGGTCTTCTCGTTTACGTTAACAAAGACCACAAATTTGTGGTCGACCGGTGCAGCTGCGTATCCAGGCTTCCATTAAGGTCACGTCGCAATGCACACCATGGATTAACCGAAGGGCGATGCTGTATTTCACCGTATACTGAATTTACGCGAAATTTCAAACGCACTCGGTCGTTTACGATTTATCGGTACTGATATTTTAACGTTTCTAAATTAATTAGTTTCTAAACTTACAAATTTAAAAATTTTGGTATTTTGGTATTTTTTAGTACAAAATTTCAATACTTGAATTTTCAAATTTGGAAATTTAAATTTCCTAAATTTCTGAAGAGTAATTTTTGGTATTTTTGAATTACTAAGTTTAACATTTTTTTTGGACTTCAAATTTAAAAAATTTTTTAATTTGAAAATTTTCCAAACTTCCAATTTTCAGATTTCCCTAGTTTAAAATTTTTAAATTTCACAATTCAATAACCTCCAAATTTTCTAATTCCTCAATTCTCATATTTTCAAATTCCTAATTCTGAAATTCCCCAAATCTCAAATTTCCAAATTCCCCTAGATCCAAATTCCTAATTCTAAAATTCCCCAAATTATAAATTTTTAAATTCCCCTAGATCCAAATTATTTAATTTCCCAATTCAGTAATTCCCAAAATTCCAAATTCCTCAATTCTCAAATTTCCAAATTTCCAAATCCCTAATTCTAAAATTCCCCAAATCTCAAATTTGAAAATTTCCCTAGATCCAAATTTCAAAATTTCCCTAGTCAATAACAACCCAAATTTCCAAATTCTCCAATTCTCAAATTTCCAAATTCCTAAATCCTTAATTATCAAATTCCCCAATTCCCTTAGATCCAAATTTCCAGATTCCCCAATTTCTCTAGATCCAAATTTCTAAATTCCCCAATTCCCCTAGATCCAAATTTCCCTAGTTAATACTCCCAAATTTCCAAATACCCCATTTCCCCTAGATCCAAATTTCCAAATTTCCATAGTCGAACCCTGAAAATGCCCTAATAACCTAGGGTCACATAACCCTCACCTTTCACAACCCCCAAACCCTAAATTTCAAGAGCGTCAATAGTACAATTACCCACATTAAATAAATATATCATGCTTTCCACCATACAACCGTTGTAATTTTATTCCTATGGTAAAGTGAACGATGAGAGTCACGGTCGAGGAGCCAAGGACCGATCCGGATCATGAAATATTTATAACGACGGTAATGGTAGCCACGATTTCATGGTTAATTGACTGTCCACGGTAGCTGCGAGAGCATCGTCGGCGAATTCATGAATGACTTCATTTGGTTAAGGCTCGGCTACATCGAGGAACGTCCGCTTTAAGTGGTCACATACGTTTTCATCCAACACAGAAAGGTCGTCCTTCGTAGCGAAATGACCACAGGGCGCCGCAGTCCCCGTGGAATGCAGCTCGACCAGAATTCATCGGCCAGAAACTTCGATGCAGATGCAAAACGTACGACCTTCTACTCTTCGAAATTGATTTTCGTTCACGGCCAACCCTGGCCTCATGCAACGAGATAACTCCATAAACACACCAACCGGCTGACTAAACAATTTTCGTTACCCGATTCATGCCTTATCGCTCCTGTCAATCTAATATTGATCTTTCTTATCTTGTAATTACGAAATCTACAACTAGACGGCTTCCTTTTTATCTTGTTTACATGTGTCGCCTTCGTGCTTCATCTCACGGGTACTTGCTGGAGAATTTATTTCACTGATACTTTCATAGTGACATATAATTAGATTCTGAGTCTGTAGGAATTAGTTTGATTGTGGGACTTGTACCTATGGCTACATATTCTTTGATGATGTACATACTTCAATAACAGAATCATAGGTTTTGTCGATGTTTATGGAGACATTTTTTAACAATGAACATATCTTAACAGTGGGATCATAGTTTTGTATAATGTTTGTGGGGAAATATTTTTTTATAATGCACTCAAGTGATTTGGCGCCAAAATTTTAAGAGGTTCCAAAGATGGAGTCAGTCAATCTCGTCTATAAGTAATATGTTCCAATTAATATCGCCAAGTTAGCTTTACTAAAGTCATATTACTAACTTATAATTAATGTTACTAAAATCATAAGCTCAAGCATAAGATCAATCATAAAGTTAAGCTCTGAAAGCCATTAGTTTCGTGATCGTTCTCCATGGAACAATTCGGTGAGCTTATTATGGAGAAATGTGTATACAGGGTATGAGAGTACGATAAAAATAAGAATTATACGAGCATGATAGAAATTTGAATAGTACGATAAAAATTAGAATAAGGGTACGTAATTTGGGAGTACGTTACTGTGGCACGCGAGTTTCAGCTGATCCAATCGTACCTTGCGCACTGCGCCCCAAACTGTGGCCTCGATCCACGTTTCACGCACCTGTTTCACGCTGTTCCGCAGTGACAACACGCGTTATCCTTACGGAAACCGAAAATGTCACTAGGTCAAGAGAGCTTAAACGAAAAAATCTGATCGATCTTGTATTAACACCCTGGCATTGCTGAGTATATTCATTTCCGAAACTTACATGTAGGTCACAGTGCTTCCTACGTATGAATGACGTCTGTTAAATCGATATTTTCGTACTAAAAACAGAGTAGTTTTTAACAATCTTGTCCAGTGAAAATATTGTTGAATAGCTTGAAATAGATTCTTGAGTGCTTATGATGTTGATTTATGTTCTTAAAGTAAGTGTTCTAATCCTTAAAGTAAATTAGAGCTTAGTGAGGCGCTCAGATAGGTGTCCACATGAAGGTCTGTGCAGTATTTGACTCTGTCATTTCTATTGTAACTGTGTGGCTACATGTTTCAAATTATGAAAGAAAATACTGTTCACTGATTCTTTAATAAATTATTTAATAGTGTATTTAAATGTTTGAGAAACATGTTTAGTTTCAGATGGACTATTCAATATGATCATTCATAAGTTATGCTGTCCATGAATAGATACATGGTATCAAAACATTCTATGATTAAAAATGAGAAAGTCTACCAATACAGGATCGCAGAATTTTCTATTTGTAAGGTTGAATTAATAAACCCAACTAATCGATCGAACAAGAATCTATCCATTTATAATTTTGGTGTTTTTATTATAACTTTGTAATAAAACGTCCACAGCCTTATATTTATACCACATTTTTTTCTTCCTTTTAATCATGGAACACGGTGACACCGTTTGGCGGCATAAACGCGAAACACTATGTATAAAAATAAACACTTATTATCTAACACTTATTGTCAAACAGTGTCAAATTATTTATTGCCAATCATTATGTTCATTGTGAAACATTTTCATATATTTATCGTTGAAAATTGCCAATTTATTTGTTGTCAAACATGGTAAAATATTTATTGTCAAACTTTGTCAAATATTTATTAAACATTGTTAAATATTGTCAAATGTTGTCGAAGCTAAACATTATCAAACATTTACTATCAGATATTGTCAAATAGTTGTTGTCAAACATTGTTAAACATTGTCAAATATTGTCAAGAAATTGTTGTCAAACATTGTCGAACATTCACTGTCAATCATTGTCAAACATTTACTGTCAAGCACCGTCAAACATATCATCCAACATTACTCACAAAACTTATTATCAAACACAGAAATGAAGCAACAATTCTAAAACATTCAACATAATATCAATTTAATCTCCACCTACTCTATTTACTATAAAAAACAATCAAGTATAATATTTATAATAAACTACAACAAATACCACATAGTGTGGTACCTGTATGACAGCGGTTACCACGAGCACTATATTTTAGAACGTCGAAATATTTTCTCGAATCAAATACCAACCACCAAAAACCAAGAAAGAAACAATTTCGCAGTCATTAAATAATATAAAATGGGGTCCCCGATTAACAATAAAAAATAGAGCATCAAAAGTTGGATCTACAAGATCGATAAAAAACATCAAACACAATTAAAACATGAACATCACCGTTCTCCAAAGGGTGCGAAGATTACATTATGACGTTCACGAGGAGAAAGTAAAATACACAATTTCCGGGAGCAGGTGTGCTCACCTTTGATCACACTCGAAAGCTGCTCACTGATCCATCACGATAATCTTCCGTCCAGCGACGTAGCGTCGCGACGCACGCCACGCTGGTGCGTGGCACCTGTTCGTCCCAGTGACGTAACGCGGCCGCGGTGGCCCAAATTTGCGAAATTTGGCCGGAACGCTCGGGGAGGCGGCGATAAAGCAAACAACCCGCGATCCGCGAGGAAAAACGGAAAAAGGTGGCTGCGTCTCGGACGCGTCCCGACATCGGGGGCGTCGCGACGGATTAAAAGCCGCATAGCCGTGTCGCCATGCGCCGCGGCGCCGAGCCGGCCCCCTCCCCCCGAGCTATCATCAGATCGATAGAAATAAGCTGAGTCTCGCGTGTTTCCACCACCGTCGCCAAACTCCCCACCATATGCCCCTGAATTCCACCCCTTGCTTCCATCCCCCGACGGTTTCCCCTCCAACGAAAACGGGGACAAACCGAGGGAAGTTCGAGGGCTGACACAACGCCACTTTCCATTTTCGAATGCTTTTAATATAGTGTTTCTTTGTTTGGAAAGTTTAATTGGGGGTTGACGGACGATCGCGCGCTTTTATCGACGATATTTACTGGCGGAAATGGCGCGTCTGCTGGCGGGAAGCTACAGGTGAATTCGAAAAAGGTGATGGTTGTATAGGGGTGCGAACTTGGAGAGCTGGATGTAGATGTATAGACAATTTAATTTCCTGTATTTTATAAGCTTTTGGGTTTCATGCAACTGGAAAATGTAATATAGATGAAATTTTTTTAAAAAGTGCACTTCCACATCCTTTCATTATAAACTACTCGTATCATGATCATAGGAGTACAAGAAAAGTATGAAGGATAACAAAGGATACAAAAGAACAATGAGAAGATGGTGTATAATAAAAAATACAAAAGATCAAGATAAAAGATGGAGAATGATAAAAAATACAAAAGAATAAGATCAAAGATGAAGAACAGTAAAAAACACAAAGGAGTAAAATAAAAAATGGACAATAATAATAAATAAAAAAGAACAAGATAAAAAATGAAGTATAACAAGAAATATAAAACATCAAGGTAAAAGATGGAGAATAACAAAAAAAATATAAAACAGCAAGACAAAAAATGAAGAATAATAACAAATACCAAAGAATAAAATAACAGATGGAAAATAATAAAAAAAATAAAAAAGAACAATACAAAAGATGAAGGATATCAACAAATATGAAAGATCAAGATAAAAGATAAAGAATAACAAAAACTACAAAAAATCAAGATAAACGACGTAGAATAAAAAAAATACAAAAGACTAAGAAAAAAAGAATAAAGAATGACAAAAATGCAGACGAAGAAAGAAATAAAGTACAACAAAAAAGTATGAAAGAAGAGAGACGAAGAATAACAAAAGACACAAAGGGATAAAAAGAAAATGGTATCTGTCGTGTAAAGTTTATTCTGCGGGCAGTTAATGGCGCCCCAGAGTCCAGGGCACCTCGCTGACGTCGTAACATCAGAGAACTACAAAAGAGAGACTTGTAACCTTTTCGCGCAAAAGTCGCATTCGATAGTATCGTTTCAAGGTAAAAACTTGTCCGACATTTCAGAAACAGCGTCATACACGTCCACACCGTTCCTGCCGAATGGTAAACATTGAAACGAGCGTATATCGGATTTGTAGAGCCGTGGATCGCGGCTAATTGCAGCAGCGACCGTAATCGAAGCCAACCTTGCGACAATGGAAATTTCACCCGAACGAATCGCTTTTTCGATTGACCTACTTATACTATCAAACATTCGATACGATCGAACACACAGTTTTATCAACAGTTTCCATGATTTAATCATCCGGAAACTGCGGTGATTTTTGGAGACGTGAACTGCTTTCGAAAAGTGGAGGAAAGTCCTTTAAGGAAAAGGGGAGGTCGCGTAGGAATACTGATAGCGTCATGAGCAATTATTGATTTTGGTCGAAGACTTCTGCAGACAAATCAAAAGGTTCTTGTAATTACGAGTTCAGTTTAGGGTACTGGTGGAGTCACCAATTTCCCAAATTTTAGAATTTTCAAATTCCCCGCTTACCACATTCTCCAATTCTCAAATTCCCAAATTCCCTAATTTCCAAATTTCCTAATTTCCAAATTCCCTAATTTCCAAATTCCCTAATTTCCAAATTTCCTAATTTCCAAATTTCCTAATTTCCAAATTCCCTAATTTCCAAATTCCCTAATTTCCAAATTCCCTAATTTCCAAATTCCCTAATTTCCAAATTCCCTAATTTCCAAATTCCCTAATTGCCAAATTTCCTAATTTCCAAATTCCCTAATTTCCAAATTCCCTAATTTCCAAATTCCCTAATTTCCAAATTCCCTAATTTCCAAATTCCCTAATTGCCAAATTCCCTAATTTCCAAATTCCCTAATTGCCAAATTTCCTAATTTCCAAATTCCCTAATTTCCAAATTCCCTAATTTCCAAATTCCCTAATTGCCAAATTCCCTAATTGCCAAATTCCCTAATTGCCAAATTCCCTAATTTCCAAATTCCCTAATTTCCAAATTTCCTAATTTCCAAATTCCCTAATTTCCAAATTCCCTAATTTCCAAATTCCCTAATTTCCAAATTTCCTAATTTCCAAATTTCCTAATTTCCAAATTCCCTAATTTCCAAATTCCCTAATTTCCAAATTCCCTAATTTCCAAATTCCCTAATTTCCAAATTCCCTAATTTCCAAATTCCCTAATTGCCAAATTTCCTAATTTCCAAATTCCCTAATTTCCAAATTCCCTAATTTCCAAATTCCCTAATTTCCAAATTCCCTAATTTCCAAATTCCCTAATTGCCAAATTCCCTAATTTCCAAATTCCCTAATTGCCAAATTCCCTAATTTCCAAATTTCCTAATTTCCAAATTCCCTAATTTCCAAATTCCCTAATTTCCAAATTCCCTAATTTCCAAATTTCCTAATTTCCAAATTTCCTAATTTCCAAATTCCCTAATTTCCAAATTCCCTAATTTCCAAATTCCCTAATTTCCAAATTCCCTAATTTCCAAATTCCCTAATTTCCAAATTCCCTAATTGCCAAATTTCCTAATTTCCAAATTCCCTAATTTCCAAATTCCCTAATTTCCAAATTCCCTAATTGCCAAATTCCCTAATTGCCAAATTCCCTAATTTCCAAATTCCCTAATTGCCAAATTCCCTAATTTCCAAATTTCCTAATTTCCAAATTCCCTAATTTCCAAATTCCCTAATTTCCAAATTCCCTAATTTCCAAATTTCCTAATTTCCAAATTTCCTAATTTCCAAATTCCCTAATTTCCAAATTCCCTAATTTCCAAATTCCCTAATTTCCAAATTCCCTAATTTCCAAATTCCCTAATTTCCAAATTCCCTAATTGCCAAATTTCCTAATTTCCAAATTTCCTAATTTCCAAATTTCCTAATTTCCAAATTCCCTAATTTCCAAATTCCCTAATTTCCAAATTCCCTAATTTCCAAATTCCCTAATTTCCAAATTCCCTAATTTCCAAATTCCCTAATTGCCAAATTTCCTAATTTCCAAATTCCCTAATTTCCAAATTCCCTAATTTCCAAATTCCCTAATTTCCAAATTCCCTAATTTCCAAATTCCCTAATTGCCAAATTCCCTAATTTCCAAATTCCCTAATTGCCAAATTCCCTAATTTCCAAATTCCCTAATTTCCAAATTTCCTAATTTCCAAATTCCCTAATTTCCAAATTCCCTAATTGCCAAATTTCCTAATTTCCAAATTCCCTAATTGCCAAATTTCCTAATTTCCAAATTCCCAAATTTCCAAATTCCCTAATTTCTAAATTTCCTAATTTCCAAATTCCCTAATTTCCAAATTTCCTAATTTCCAAATTCCCTAATTTCCAAATTCCTTAATTTCCAAATTCCCTAATTTCCAAATTCCCTAATTTCCAAATTCCCTAATTCCCAAATTCTCAAATTCTCAAATTCCCAAATTCCCAAATTCCAACACCCCAAATTGACCCATATCCAAAGCACAAATTCTCAAGTTATCACCCGATCCTATAATGAAAACCGAAATAGCAGTCGACAGAATGGCTGCGAATAGACGAAGGAGGTTCAAGGATTCGCATGATACACAGACAACGAGTGTCCTTAATAAAGAGCAAGGGTCGAACCGGCACTCCTAGTTGACGAGCGTGGCTCTAGCCAGCGTCTCGTTGTTTCAACGTTTCGGGGTCAAGTCCGGCCTTGATTAAAGTTCGTCAACTGACAACGTTATCGGACCCTGGTGACCTGACGGGTTTTAATTAAACGAGAACGCAAACGGCCGGTTAAGGTTTAATTCCGTAAACGGGTACCGCGTTTGTAAAATGCCGCATTTCATTTACTTAATGAAACGACGAGTTTATTTGTCGACAATTCTGATCCTTTGCGTCACAGAATTCCTCTCGGTAATTTTGATCCCCTATTCGCGGATTTCCGCCGCGGATTAGAGCAGCTACGCACACGGAAAATTGACGGGAAATTCGAGTTCCGATTTTGCGGAAAATCTGGATGTGAAAGGAAATCTGTTTGCGAATGAAACTGGCGAATATCTGAAGGTATCAAAACGTTTCCATAATGGTACCACGTGTTTTGGGTGTTTCTGGTTTCATTATTATTTATTATTATTATGTTTTCTTGGGTTATTATTATTGTACCAGCATTAGGGTAGTTTAGCTAAAATTTTGTAATTTAATGAGGGTTCAATATTTAGGGTATGTGGTAATGACTAATTTGGGAATTTGAGTATTTGGTGATTTAGAGATTTGGTCATTTGCTAATTTGGGGACTGAGGAATTCGGAATTCAGAAATTTGGAACTTGAGAAATTGGAAATTTGAAAATTTGGGGATTCAGAAATTTGAGAAATTGGGAATTCGGGAATTTGAGAAATTTGGGAACTTCGAAATTAGGGAATTTAGGAATTTGGAAATTTGGGAATTTGAAAATTTGGGAAATTGGGAATTCAAAAATTGGAGAATTTGGGAATTTGGGACTTTGGAAATTTGAGGACTTAGGGCTTTGAGAATTTGAGGACTTGGGAATTTGAAAATTTGGAGATCTGGGAATTTAGGTATTCAGAAATTTTCGAACTCGAAGATTTGAAACTTCCCTAATTAAAAAATGTATAATTTATAATTTCCAGAATTTAACAATTCGGAGACTTAGTACTTTAATAATTGAATATTTCAAAAATAAAAAATTTAGAAATTCCCAAATATAGAGGTAAAAGTAACGTATTTCAATTTTTCCACCAAAAATATCAATTTCGACTTTCATTGGTTTCGATCGTGATAGTATTACTTTCAAAATTTTGTTCGAAAACTGGTATCAAATATCTTCGTTCGTGATATTTCGTTTCATTTTATTCCCTTCGATTTTTATGTATTTCCGATGGAAAAGTCATGAAATCACGTAACACAAAAACGTGGCTGTATTTTAATCCATCTGCTAGCAATATCTCAGTTTGTTCAATTCATTCAAACAGTTCATTTAGTTCAAATAGCTTAAATAGTTCAAATATTCCAAGCAGTTTAGATAGTTCAAATACTTCACATGGTCCAATTCGTTTGAACAAGTCAAACTGTTCAAACGGGTTCGAATAGGTGAAATAGTTTAGGTAGTTATATTTGTCGAATTAGATAATCCTCAACTAGGTCATCCAGTTCAAATTATCCAAATACTTCAAATAGTCTAAATACTTAAATCTGTTCACTTAACTCCAGTAGGTCATTCAGTTCAAATGGTTCAAACAGTTCGAGTAGCCCAAATAAATCAATGACTCAAATGCTTCAAATAGTGCAATCTTCACCAAAAATATTTCTAATTTTAAACTCGCTACAATTTCCCCAATAAATGTCTAGCATAATCAAAGTTCGAGCCAAATCAGTTCTAAAAGCGAACACGCGATAAAAGTGTTCTCGCGATAGATTATCCCAGTAGAGAATGAATAATTAAAAGGTTAGATGGTTCTCCCAAATTTTTCACGAAAATTTCGATACCTCGATCGGCGGAAATAATCGATGTACAGCCAAGAGGAATCTCTGTCGACGAGTCTGAGGGACGGCGATCGCTAAAAGTATTTCGTTCAGCCGAACTTCGGATGCGCTCTCGGGTAATCCTATTAAAGTCTCGAAACTGGCACGGAACTCGAATTTTCGGGTCTATTTCCATCTCCTAGTTGGCAGCCGTCTTCCGCAGTTAGTCGGGCAAAACTTGATCAAATTATTTCCGTGGCTCGCGACAACGTTGAAAAATAGAGTGGCTCGTAGCTGTTTGTCAAGCTGACAACCTCGGGCGAAAACTTTTTAATCAATTTCTTATAAAACCGAACATCGGCACTTACGAATATCCTGCGCGACTATCACTATTTGCAGCGAAATTGAACGAAAAACCTCAGGTGATGGCAGTAATAATCTTAACAATACTGTTTTTACCACATCAAGTATCGAATAAGAAACTTTAGTTTGGTAAAGAAATGTTTACTATCACTCAGTTATAAAAGACCGCAAACGGAAAATGATACCCTAACAAATAGAGGAAAGAAAAGGAACACACCTTAGTCCTACTAATTGAACCATCCTGTTAAATGTAAAGGTCACGTGTTTCCGTATAACTCTTTCCACATGCTCAGTCGGTGAAACAAGGTCGAGTATTTTCCGCAATTAGCAAAGGATTCACCGGAAGCGGTCACTGTCGCGTGTCCCCGGCTATTCGTCTTTACATGACACCATACGAGTCCTCATTTTCTATATCAAATGATTCGCTGTCGGAAGGACTGAATAGCGAGGAAGAAGTTCCATTCAGAGTGAAAAATTAGGTGAAGGATTCGGAGAAGAATGAAGGAGGTGTACGGATGATTTGTCAATTCTTGAGTTCCTGAATTTAGAAGTTCTTAATTTCAAATAGATGGATTTCCAAATACTTAAATTACCAAATTAAAAAAGTCTCAAATTTCTAAATTTCCAAATTCCCTAATTTTCACATTCTCCAATTCCCACATTTCCCAATTTCCACATTCCTAAATTCCACGTTCCCCAAATTCCACGTTCCCAAATTCCACGTTCCCCAAATTCCACATTCCCCAATTTTCACATCCCCCAATTCCTAAATTTCCAAATTTCTAAGGTCTCAAATTTCCAAATTTCCTAATTTCCACATTCTCCAATTCCCACATTCCCCAATTTCCACATTCCCAAATTCCACATTCCCCAATTTTCACATCCCCCAATTCCAAAAGTCCAAAATTCCCAAATCCCCAAATTCTTAAATTCCTAATTTCCTAAATTCCAAAATTCCAAAATTCCAAAATTCCAAAATTCCAAACTTCCCAAATTTCCAAATCCTCGATTCACAAATTCCTAAATTTCCAAATCCCCTCTTCCCAAATTTCCCAATTCTCCAAAATCCCAAATTCCCATATCCCCACCATCACACCCCAAAATTCCCAACCCTCAAACTTCCAAATTCCCAAATTTATCTTCCCCAAATCCCACCCCTCGAAATAAGCAAATTTCCTCGTAAATCCACAACCCCGTTCATCTCAAATACTAATTAAGTCCGATTCCCCGCTACCAATCAATCTTAAACAAATGCCCCGCATAAAACAAAGTAGAAACGCTCGATTTTGTTTAATTGGACGAACAATTAGGGAAAAACGTAGAGGTATTTTTTTATGCGACTACCGTATAAAACGAGCAAAATAAGGAAGAGACAAATGGGCAAAGAAGAAACGGGGAACATAAATCGAGCTGTTTTTATCCGCGTTGGATCGCTGATGGAAGTAACGCCCCTAAAATCCAACCTAAAATCCTCCCTTGTCTACCCTCGTCCAAGGCTTTACACAGCATTTGGCTTGTTTTCTCGATTAAGACGACTAGGCTTCTTTTTTCTTCGCGATTCTGACCCACATTTTTACGTAATAGATATTTATCTTCCATTTAATCATTCTATAACGAGATCTTAAACGCTTATGCATTCAAATCTTTATTTCCTCTTGAACTGCAAATTGAATAAAACATATTGGCTTTCTGATGTTTCTTGAATATTTCATGATTTGTCTTTATGTATAGTTATTTGTACACACAGTTTTATTGTGTCAAGTGTATCAATTTATTCGGTTCATTTTTTTATTCTTTTCGCCATTAAAAATAAAGTTACCTTATAACTAAAGATACATCTTTATACATCTGACTTATTTAATTGTTTCGAACAATTTAATTATTTTAATAACATGTTTAATTCGTTCAAACGATTTATTTATTTTAATGACATGTTTAGTTAGTTCAAACAATTTACTTCTTTAAAAAGCATGTTTAGTTGGTTCAAACAATTTACTTATTTTAATGACATGTTTAGTTAGTTCAAACAATTTTCTTCTTTAAATAGCATGTTTAGTTGGTTCAAACAATTTTTCTTAATTTAATGAGATGTTTAGTTGGTTCAAACAATTTTTCTTAATTTAATGAGATATTTAGTTGGTTCAAACAATTTTTCTTAATTTAATGAGATGTTTAGTTAGTTCAAACAATTTACTTATTTTAAGGACATGTTTAGTTAGTTCAAACAATTTGCTTATTTTAATGACAAGTTTAGTTAGTTCAAGCAATTTGCTTATTTTAATAACATGTTTAGTTAGTTTAAACAATTTACTTCTTTTAATAACATGTTTAGTTACTTCGAACAAGAAAAATTATATAAATTACATATAAATGTATAACATTTGTGGGGATGAAAAATATGAATCTTTCTTGTTTGTACATTTTTATCTAAAAATAACCGATCCATGTTAATTAAAACCATTGTTTTACATACACAAACCAGTTCGATGTAAAATATAAATTACCCAAATAAATCTGCCTGCCGTGAAATAGAATTTCAGATTAAGGCGTAAATCATTGTTCATCCTGTTTTCATTTACGTTTGTACGAGCTTGCCAAAACGCCCTCTACGACCACACCTATAACCGAATACAGAAAATGTTCACAATCCTTTCATACAATGAACAAACGTAATCCCGTGCCAAAGTAAAATGTTTTACGAGCACGTAGTTGTAGTGAATGCAAGTATTTTCCGGTCGACGGATCCCAGAATAAAGGTCTCCTTTTCATGGTCACCGATGTCGTAAGTACAAGGTTCGTCGATCCGGAACGATGTCTCGAATCCCATAAAATCACGACCGTGACCTTAGACGAGATTAGGGGACCGGGTTCCCACATCTTTCTTCCCTACGTTCCTGACCTGCCTCCAACCGTCTCGATATGGGGACTGGAATGTTCAAACCAGCTGGAATTCCCTTTACCGCCACAGTTCGAGAAAACGAACCTCGTGATTCAATTAATAAAATTGCTACAAACTTATAGTTTGGCATGGAAATATTAAAGTAACAACTATGAAAAGATTTATAGTGGAAGATTTTAATATTGGGGTGAAAATAGATTTTAAATAGTGGAGTCTTTAAAAGACTCACCAAAATCATTTAAAATTACAGAAATTAAGAACACCAATATATAACATGTATCATATGTGTAATATTGTTATAACATACACATGTATAATATGTAACATTAATATATACAATGTTAATCCTTAATTTTATGCTACCTTAATGTTTTAATTTAAAGAATTCTTTCGAGTTATATTACATACAAGTTTCACATATCCAAACCTATAAATGTCTTACTAAAAGAAACCCCCAATTAATCGGTCCCCAAATTGATAGTTACAATGTACCTAACTATCAGTTAATTATAAGTGAAATTTAATTTATTAACTGTATATTATCTATCCTGTCACATTATGCACAATGTATCTCCAACACAGATATTTACTATCAACATGCAAATACATCTGATTAACACGAATCACCTTCTGGTCTTCCGTGTCTCGTTAATAAAACACAGTAGTTAGATAACGTCTTAGAAAAGCATACGGAAGTGTTATCCGGCAAAGACAATCAAAACGAAAGGGTCGAATGATTAATCGGAATGGAGATACGTTGAAACGTGGATTTTCCAGTTCTTTCGATCGTCGATCATTTATCTCTCGCGGCTATCGAATAAAACCGATCGAAGTCCGGGTGGCGCCAATAGTTAATGGCAAAGACTGATCGCACGTTCGTGCCGTGTAATTTGCATACTATAGTTTTCTATAGCTTTTTCCTCTCCTTGAACGTACTCGATGGTTAGTCACGATTCGTGCGCTATTTCGCTAGCGAGAAACTAACCGTCGTGTTTCCTTGTTTCCACACCGTTTACGCAATCTTAATTCCACGGATCAACTTGATATTTATTCGCCGGTATAATTAACATTTGATACGTCGTGTTGCGCCGCTGGAGGAGTTTGGAGCAGGGATTTCCTCGCACGTCATATGCCGTTCCGAGAGATTTACATTTTGGGAATTTTCAAATATTTAAATTTCAAATGGGGTCGACGGAGAATACCATTACGTATGGTGAAAGCGTTCTCAGAAAGTCAAATGATCTTTGGAATGAATATATCTGACGTGATTTAATGCGTGCCGATGCAACATGTGGCGATATAACGTGTGGTAATATAGTGAGTCGCGGTTTTATAAGTGGAAATTCAGCAGGTGGCAATATAATGCAAAGCGATGTAATGCGTGGTGATCGCATGGAAATACAGTGTGGCGATATAACGCTTGAAAACTCAGTGCGTGACAATATAACGCGTGGAAATTCAGTGCGTGGCAATCTAGCGCGTGGCAATTCAGCGCTTGGCGATATAATGCGTGGAAATTCAGTACGTGGCAATCTAACGCGTGGAAATTCAGCGCTTGGCGATTCAGCGCATGGCAATCCAACGCGTGGAAATTCAACGCGTGACGATATAACGAGTAAAAATTCAGCGCGTGGCAATATAATGCGTGGAAATTCAACACGTGGCGATATAATGCGTGGAAATTCAGCGTTTGGCGATGTAACGCGTGGAAATTCAGTGCGTGGCAATCTAACGCGTGGAAATTCAGCGCTTGGCGATATAACGCGTGGCAATTCAGCGCGTGGTAATCTAACGCGTGGAAATTCAGCGCGTGGCGATATAACGCGTGAAAATTCAGCGCGTGGCAATATAATGCGTGGAAATTCAACATGTGGCGATATAATGCGTGGAAATTCAGCTTGTGACAATATAACGCATGGAAATTCAGCGCGTGGCGATATAACGCGTACAGATTCAGCACGTGGCGATATAACGCGTGGAGATTGAGCGCTTGGAGATATAACGCGTGGCAACAAAAGTACTTTGAGAAGTCCACCGATTGATTTATTGAAATATTTACACGACATCCGTGCTTTAACAGTAAGGTGGGTCAGAAACAAAACCGAAGAACAATTTCACAAGGCACGTTGATCGCTCAAACGAAGTACACACAACGGAATGTAGGTTAAACGGTTGTCCGTGAAAGGAGACGGATTATTAGCAGCGAATTTTCTCGATAGTACACACATCATCGATCGTGGATCATTACCGATCCCGAGCGTACGGGAATCTTCCGCAATTACCTCGCAGCAAGGACAATTTCACTTCTTCTTTAAATAGTTTCGTCAAGCAGAGAATCACGACAGCAACCGGTAGAACATTCGCCGAGACCAATAACTGTAGTCAATGATTTGAAGAATTATGACGATACTTGAAACTTGAAATTACTTACTGAAACGTTCTGGTCTGTTTTATGATTTCTGAGGCTAATGCGATACGCGCCGTGAGTAATGACTGTTGTGTTAGATGTATTCTTGTTTTATGAAATTTTTGTTCTATGAGCTAGTTGCAATTCAAAGATTGATAATTGGTAATTGGTTAATACTTAGTATGTGCACATTTAGAAAAATAAGCATAGGCAGATCTTACAGATGAGTTATATTCAGGAATGCTGTTCTAACGTCTCTCAGAATATTAAAAATAAAAACCTAGCTTTTGAGGAAAGCTGAGAAATTTCCTCAATAAATTTGATTAACTAATGATCAATTAATCGCTGATCAAGCAAAAATACCTGAGCAAAATCATCAAGTACACAAGATGACTACAAAGTGTTAGCTTGTATGTGTATTTAGTAACAAGATACAAAACGTTCATCCCTTTCCAACCACAGAAAAAAGATGCCCCAAGAAAAATGCAGCAGACATTGCCCCGTTATCGACTCAAGATCGACCTAGAATTTCGTGCTGCAATCGCGCGTAATTTCTCAAGTTGTCGCGCCTTTCCACGAACAACGATCAGCCCGACAAAAAGCCGTGACACGTGTAGGATAGCTTAACGACTGTTCGTCACATCGCAAGAAAACGTCGTTTCGCGAGCAATTACATTGGACAAAACTAGGTGCTCCAACATTTCCGGTATAGTCAAGCAAAACTGCCAAATCGTGTCACTTACATAAATCTGTGTCATGCATCTCTTCTTCAGACAATTGCAAAATTAAGATTACCTCAGTCAGGCTATCAAGTATCATTAAATTGAGGTAGGTAGTGACTTTCAAGTATCTTATTAAATTTAGTTAGACTATGAATTTGATTCTTGAGTATCTTATTAAATTTAGTCAGACTATGATTCTTGAGTATCTTATTAAATCAGACTATAATTCTACGGTATCTTATTAAATCATACTATAATTCTCGAGTGTTAGCAGTTCATGAATATATGTCTAATTAAAAAATTATATTTGATAAATAAAATTATATTTTATGTATATTAGTATATTTATGAATTAATGAAGTGAACGTGTCGTGATTACAATGAAATTCAAAGCTTAATAATTAATTACTCAGACGTTATTTAGGTACATACAGGGCGTCTCACAACTAGTGTAGGTCCCTGTAATGGCCGGTAGCTGACGCGGAAAACGCGGACCAATCAGAGCGCGAGGGTTACGCGTGCGCAGCGAGGGCGACACCCTCGAGCATAATGGCCGCGTGGGCGTGATCCTCGCGCTCTGATTGGTCCGTGTTTTTCCTTAATAATTCAAAAACGAAGCTTCAGAGCTCATTTCTGCAAAGGGAAATTTTATTCAAAATCACGTCAGCTACCTCTCATTCCAGGGACCACTAGTTGTGAGACAACCTGTATATCGAACATGTCTCAACCCTTCTATCAAATGTTTCCGACATTCTACTAAATTTGACTACATTAAATGTGACTACTTTAACACTAAACCTACTGGCATATAATGTGTACTTAATTTGAAATTAAAAATGAAGTTAAAAAATAAATAAACAAACGATGAAACATAAATTAGTACACACATTTATTCTTTATTGCGATGAAAATTAATTCTGATTTCAAGAAATGTACCTTAACAAAATGTGTACCTTATAATAAAAAATTTGTGGAGCGGTTATTTAACCGGTTTGATAGTTTTAGTATTAAATCTGATTACATTAGAACCGACTTTATTCAACCCTTAATTTATAATAATCGATGATCAAAAGAATCGATTACATCCGACGTACCTTCTGTACAGCTTATCCCTGAGGATCCTTCGTCCCAGAGTGGCGAACGGTCGCAGTGGGAAAATCTGTTGCTTGTTCCTCGTCATGTTTGCCGATCCTCGGTAATCAGTCACGATATATCACACAGCACGAGCGTTTAACTGTTATCCATCGCGAACAGTTCGCAGAGATTCGAGTCATTGAATTCAGTCACTGTCCACAATCGACGAGCAAAGAAACCAATTAAAGCCAACACCGGCTATCAATTCGTTCGACTTTTCAGCCGACCAGTCGGTTCGATTCCAGCTCGTAAATCTAACGTGCGACCACCGTACTAATCGCGGCGAACGCGCGCGACGACCCGCTTTAATTGATCGATTTATGCCGTTTCATTAAATCCTCCTTAAGCGTGCGCCGATACGCGCTTTTCCTATTTCATACCATTTGCGTACCTAACGTTTTTTATTCAGAGGATTATAGATATGCTTGTACCGTTAGATACCGAGAACGCTGGGATTTACTAATGATTATTGGCTACGAGGGAAAGTATAGGACACTTGGATGAAATTAGTAGGACTGGCTGGCAGGATTACTACTTGTAGGATTTAGGGAATGGTGCTATCGAGATTTAAGGGGAGCAGATTTTTTAGAATATCTGAAATTTTCGTCATGGTAATATGGCGAATTCTTCAGACATCCATATCTCCACGTTCTTAAATTTAATTAATTCTCATATCTTACAATTTATAAGTTCCTATAATCTTAAGGTCGAAATTCCTAAATTTCCTATATTTCTTAAATTTTTCAAATTTCTTAAATTTACTCAATTTTTCAACCTTATCAAATTTTCCAAATTTTCCAAATTTCCTAAATTCCTTAAATCTTCCAAATTTTACAAATTTGCAAATGTTCAAAATTTTCAGAATTTCATAAACTTCCTAAATTCCCTAAATCTCAAAGGTTCCAAAAATTCCCTAAATTCCAGAACTCCATTTCCATAAAAATTCACACACAGTACCGTTACCAAAGTAATATCTTCAGGAATAAATTTACATTTGAGAAGGGTTGGATGTCACCCTAGGCTCAACCTAATTATACCAATTCCCCTCCCTCATTCGTCCCTTTCTTTCCTATCTCGCAAGTTTCTTCGACTTCTCTTACAGTCTTCTTTTCCTCAACGAACTGGTTCGTCCGGAACGGGTATTTTTAGTTTGCAACCACACCGAACCTGTTTATGGGGTCAACACCACGCGAAACACGCGCCGACTGAACTCCATGACACTTCGACGGGCCAAACATTTGTCGAATTGTTCGACGAGCTTTGATAGCGACTCTTCAACACTGGAAATTCGATTCGACACTCGAAATCGTTTATCGATCCGTGGCTGCGCAACGATTGCTGAGGATGCTACACGGGGTGGTTTCTGCTAACGCACGGATATACGAGTTAAAGTTCGCGCTCTGGATATGGTTACTATTCATACATCATTTGTATACAGTGCTTGGTATTTGAATATTTCAACGTTTTGAAAGTTTCAAATTGTAAAGTTGTAAGTGTGTTTTGGGGATTCCTGAGTTTGAAGATTTACAAACTGAAAGCTTGGGAAATTGATAAAATTGTAAATTTGAAAATTTATGAAGACCTAAATTTGTAGAGTTGAAAAGGACTAAGTTTGAAAACTGGTATAAGTGAAAATCTGAAAATGTGGAAATTCGTGAAAATCTAAATCCGTAAATTTGAAAATTCCTATGCTTGAAAAATGGTAAAATTGAGATCTGAAAACTTGAAAATCCGCGAAGACCTAAATTTATAAATTTGAAAATTCCTAAGTGTGAAAACTGGTATAAGTGGAAATCTGAAAATGTGGAAATTCGTGAAAATCTAAATCTGTAAATTTGAAAATTCCTATGCTTGAAAAATGGTAAAATTGAGATCTGAAAACTTGAAAATCCGTGAAGACCTAAATTTATAAATTTGAAAATTCTTAAGTGTGGCAACTGGAACAAGTAAAACTGAAAACTTGAAACTTAAACTTAAAAATTTAAAAACCAAAAAACTTGTGAATCCCTAAATCTCCAAATTCACAAATTTAAAAAAAAAAAGTCCAAATCAGTAAATCACCAAACTGAAAACACGAAAATTCCCAACTACCTAACCCCAGAAATATGTACCAAAGAAAAGTATAAAATTTGACCAACTCGAAAATTTCAAACTGCGAAGGACTAAATTCTAAACTTAGAAACCGCTATCGTATTGATGACAGAATATCGATGCTGCTTGTTCAATGAATTCCGAGCGAGTGATTGAACGATGTAACGTTGTTTGCCGTTTTGTTCGCTTGGTAAGCCAACAACGGTTTAGCGACAAAAGCGAGCGCGGTTGAAAATTGAAATTATCCGTAACTGGAGTATGGAATGGGACGCGATTCCACGGCGGAGATTAAAACGTCTGTTGTCCCTGTTACATTGCCGATGGCAGAGCAATTTTCGATGTTCGATCTGTTACGACGATAGGTTGTTGTGCGATTGAACGGGAACTCAAGTGTTTCATGCGAAACAAAAGGGGAAGAAAATTACGCGTTACGTCGATACAAAGGATTGCATTCATATGGAGAAAATTGAAATTTTGGTTTTCGATTGAAATCTGCAATTTTAATTCGACAATAACAATTCGTATGTTTATAAATATTTGATTGCTCGATATTGATTTTATAATTGCATTGCAAAATAACATTTATGCTACATCAATTTTAAACTTCCATTTTATGGACACGACTATGTAAACATTTCGTAAATTGTTTTTGTACAAAATGGCTGATAACTGTTCATAGTAAATGTACACCAATTTTGAGACATGTTAAGGCTGGTACAAAATGATGACATAAAAGTTGCATAAAATATCACTTATGCTATATCAATTTAAAGCTGAACATTTATCTGAAGAGACTACATAAATATTTCGTCGATGATTTTTATACAAAATGGCTGATAACTGCTCATAGTAAATATACACCAATTTTGATACATGTTAAGGCTGGTACAAAATGATGACATAAAAGTCGCATAAAATATCACTTATGCTATATCAATTTAAAGCTGAACATTTATCTGAAGAGACTACATAAATATTTCGTCGATGATTTTTATACAAAATGGCTGATAACTGTTCATAGTAAATATACACCAATTTTGAGAATATGTTAAGGCTGGTACAAAATGATGACATAAAAGTTACACAAAATAATAAAAGTAAAATAAAGTACTGTCCTCAAAGTCCTGCATATTTATTCTAGAAATAGGTCAATTCACTTTACAAGAGCGAATATTCGATCGACATGTTTGAAACATTGTTCATCGATGCTGACCATCGAACAGATTTAAATAAAAGATGTCCATCTGCGGGGAATTTTTCACAGCGCCTTCGTGGCAACAGAGAGGAAAAAAGGAGCGTTTATAACGAGTAAAAATCGGTCGAGGCGTAGGAATTGCGCAAACAGAATGCAGAAGCGGGAAAATCCGAATTGCAAAGCGTCGAAGCCGATACTTCTGGCATCGAAGCGAAAAACGAGCAACGTCCTCGTCGGACAAATTGGAAAAGCAAATGCGAGCACACCGTAAATCCATTGGAATTCCGTGCCGGTGTTTCTGCGCGTTGCACTTCGATTTTGTTCCGACGAGTAATCGCGAAGAAGCGCTTCAAATATCGATCATGAAATTAATCAACGTTCGATTTCACCGATATTATAACCGTGATTTCTCCTAAATTCATAAGTGGTTCCAAAAATGATAATAGAGGACATGGGCTCGTTTTTACCCTAGACACGCAGGGAATAGAATATCGATACCTATTGAATACCAATTAACAAGTTTCTCCTACGATTTTATGCCGCGTTCTTCAAGACGGTACTAGGAATGTTATGGTGTTTTATGGTACTTTAATTCTCTACATTCCATTCAAGGAATTTTTATGGTTGAAAATTTTCTTTTTGTAGTAACATTTTCGATAAGAGATATTGACCAAACATTTTTCATTTCAACACTCAGAAAGAGTCCTAATCAGACATTTTAATAAGACTATAACTAATTAACAATTAATAATATATCATGTATTTAATACGTCATGTTTATTCTATGATAAAAATTTTAAAATTTTAATGAATATTTTTATTTCATTCAAACTGTCTGATACTAAAAAACAAAATAGTAAGATGCTCTAAAATAATGTCTAACTTAGTTTAACACTATACTGTGTGTTACACTACATGATTATGTGAAAAAAATATTATTATGAGAATTAGAATAAATGTACCAGTAGTTGATGTTAAAAAATTCAATTTCCATTATAACTGTTATGAATATGTTTATATGATAAACAATTTTGAGGACGAATAAATAATTCTATAATAAAATTGCATTACGAAAAATTAACTTTAACTGTAGAAGCTACATGAAGTTCGTAAGTATAAGATGTATCAAGTTTGCATAAAATTTGCAGCTGACACATGTTCATAAAGTTTGTACACAACTCATCAAGTCTCTATAAAATTTACAACTGATGCATGCTGCTGCAATATAAAATTAAATATTTGAATAAAATTTATATTTTTACGACTTATAGGTGCATAAGTCACTGCAACAACATAAAACTAAATATTTAAATAAAATTTATATTTTTACGACTTATAGTTGCATAAGTCACTGCAACAACATAAAACTAAATATTTGAATAAAATTTATATTTTTACGACTTATAGGTACATAAGTCACTGAAATAACATAAAATTAAATATTTAATCAGAACCAAAAATATAAGACTTAAAAACCTAACCAAAATATCACAACTACAAAACGACAATGGCAGATAAAAGATTAATTAAAATAAAAGATTTTGATAAAAGATTAATCCAGCTCTAAACGTTCGTTCTAAAGCTTAATTTCCATGACAGAAAATAAAAGTATCAGTACTATCAGCCACGGTATTAGTTCTCCAATAATCCTCTCGCGAAATAAAAGAGAACAAAAAGACCCATGAACGAAACATACACTCAACCGTAAAAAATCACAAAAACACCATCACGAAATCCTTGCACCACCAATGCAAGAAGCACCGTGACCAATTAACAGATCCCCGATTTAAATGAACAGATTTAAATCTATGCCCGCGAAAAACGATTTCGAGCGTGGCAAAAAGCACCGCGAACAATTAACTGATCCCGAAGTCGCGTTATCCGCGGCCGATTTTTAGCGAACGAGCACTCGGTCAAGGAGAATATTCGCGGCTCGACGTCGAGATCGTTCAAGGACCTTCACGGCACGTCGGCTGTTCTTCGAATGACAGATACGACTGGCTTTCCACTCTTTCTCTCCCTTCTCTTCGACGAGAGCCACGAGGAGAGGCGAACAACGTCTTACACGACCCTCGTTCCTTCCACTCGAACGACTTTCCTATGCGTCACCCTACACGACCGCCAGCGATCTCCACCCACGACGACCGGTTGGTCCCACGAAACGCGAACTTTGCTCGTTTCTAGGTTTCTTCATTCTTCTTTCGTTCGCTGACACGCGTGATCGTTTTTAAAGATGTTCTTAAATGTTTGAGGGAATTTGAGTAACTCGAGCAAGGTTATTGAGATCTGTTTGATTGATAAATATTTTGGGGTACATGGGAGCAATGTTGGTAAGAATGATGAATGATAATGTATTGGACACAAATTTCCAAATCTCTAAATTTTCAAGTACCTAATAGGCAAATTCTATAAATGTGAGCAAAAGTACTGTAATGAAATATGTAATTTGCAACGAAATGTCAGAACAAGAATATTATATAACTTTTTATTACATAATTGCAAACAATACTAGCTCCTTCAAATAAAGAAAACAGTCCTCTCTATAAAGAAAAGACCAAACAATATTTGACCAAACAAACAGTATTAGTACTTCAGTACTAAGAGTCCTGACCAGAAGTTTCAGTAATACCATAACTAATCAACAATAATTGATACATCAAGTATTAAATACGTCATATATGCTAAATAATAACTTTATTAAATATTCACTGTTGTAATAGTTTGACGAGTCAAAGCTATATTATTAATCAACTGCAAATGACTAATGACGCAGACAATTTATTCTTGACAATCTATCATTCAATGTTATTCCAAACTACCTGTAATTACTCCACCGAATTAAACAGTAATTTTGATTGTCCACGATTTCCATGACAATCAAGGCATTAAACGCAAGATCCGTAATGATCCTAATTAGCGCTTCAGACTGTGGTTAGAGTGAAAGCGTTTTCTGACGAACACCGTGATATAACTGTCGTAGAAATTTATTTCCTTCTTTTGACATATCATATTTGTCCACCGTCTCGAGGTATAGTACTTTCATTTTGGGAATGGGGAAACTTGGGAAATGGGGAATGTGGAAATTTGTGGAATGGGGAATGTGGAAATTTTTAGAATGGGGAATGTTGGAATCGAGGAGTGTGGAGTGTGGGGAATGTGGAATTTGGAAATGTGGAAATTGGGGGATGTGGAATTTGGGAATGTGGAAATTGGGAAATGTGGGAATCGGTGAGTGTGGGGAATGTGGAAATTGGGAAATGTGGAAATTTGGGGAATGTGGAATTTGGAAATGTGGAAATTGGGGGATGTGGAATTTGGGAATGTGGAAATTGAGAAATGTGGAAATTCGGGAATGTAAAAATTATGGAATGTGGAAATTGGGAAATGTGGAAACTGGGAAATGTGGAAATTTGGGGAATGTGAAATTTGGGGGACGTGGAATTTGGGAATGTGGAAATGGGGAAATGTGGAAATTCGGGAATGTAAAAATTAAGGAATGTGGAAATTGGGAAATGTGGAATTTGGGAATGTGAAATTTGGAAATGTGGAATTTGGGAAATTTGAAAATTAGAGGATGTGGAAATTGGGAAATGTGGAAATTAAGGAATACCAACATCAAATTTCCCGTCCTCCGAAAAAATCTTGACCATAATGTCAGCATTTACGACAACAATTGACTGGACAACAAAAATCACGCTCATTTACTGCACACTTTTTCATCTCCTCCAACGCTGGCGAAGTCGTTGAAAACCTCGTAAAGCGATTAAGAAGCCATAAATCCTTTTTATGCCGCCAACAGACAGAATCACCCGTGACGAATTCGTTCTCCGAGTAAACATGAATATCGAACGCGTAGATCTAGCAGAGAAAATTCTTGCAAAACGCTCTTTAGAGCTGTTTAGATTGTAACGAGTTAACGAGGCCACTTCACCGGATTAATATTAATTTTCCGCATAATGGACGGTGACAAACGGCACACGGATTAAGAGAGAAAGCGTTCGTGCATCAACGCTGAAAACGGTTTTCATCGGCGAGGTTGCAGATGTCCTGGTGAGAAAATGTTGAGCAAACCAAAGACCCCGTTTGCAATTTCTCCGTATTAACGACCGCGACGAAGGTTATTCGCGAGGCGTACTCTTAGCGGGTTAACGTGGGCAAAGATCAACGCAACCTCTCGACAATTTTCTTCGAGATTTATGGGATTAGTTTCTCGTTTATTACGCAGTTACTCTGCGAAATAGAGACAATTCTGATGCGTAAGATGGTTGATACAATCTCCATTTCGGTAGCTCTGCGATTTTATTACTGGTTGTTTGTGAAATATTGTGTGTGGGATTATTTAGGTGATATATTTATTAACTAACCTAACATTCACCTTACATTAACTAACACACTCAATAGATCTCACTATCCTACATACGTGTCATATGTCACATCATATTTTACATATTTTATGTACCTCATCACATTTGGGGCAAGTGACAATACTTATTAAATGAGCTAAATATACATATGTGTAAGATTATTTAGGTGATATATTTATTAACTAACCTAACATTAACCTTACATTAACTAACACACTTAATAGATATCACTATCCTACATACGTGTCATATGTCACATCCTACATATGTTATGTACCTCATCACATTTGGGGCAAGTGACAATACTTATTGAATGAGCTAAATATATATATCTATGAGATTATTTAAGTGTCATTTATTTATTCAATAACCTATTTATTAACGAACCTAACATTAACCTTACATTAACTAACACACTTAACAGATATCACTATGCTACATATGTGTCATATGTCACATCCCACATAAGTCATACACTTCATCACCTTTTGTTACAAGTGACAATATTTACGTAACCTAAATATATACTAAATTCTAGTAAAAATAATTAGTAATAAGATTGAAGTCGGATAAGGAAGACTGATGTCCACGAATGAGTAATTAAGTTTCTGGAGAAATTCATGAATCACTCTAATATGGGTGACGTGGCGGTGTTTGGTCTATGGTCTTCTACCGGATTAAATCTTATGTTACGCTAGATTATGGTATCTTAATATTTACACGTGTCTGCGTACATTAGGGAGAGATTGTTCTTTCTTTCCTGAGCTCTTCACGCGCCAACTCATGGGTTGACATCAGTACACACATATACGTCACAGCTCATACGAAGAGCAACTCTTACGAGATGCTCATCTCGGACGAGAGCGAAAGTGCAGAGGAAGCGTAACAGGAGCGTAGGAAAGGAACTCCGAGAAGCTCCGTAACGCTTGTCAATAAAATTCGCGAGAATTCCAACACGACCAGCGATAATTGATAACGCGGACGATCTTCGGGGTCATCAGGAGGAAAGTGGAAATTGGCGTGTCATTTCGGATCTCACGGAGCACATAATCTTGGCATACTGCTCGACACGGTTGGATCGTCGCGAATCGACCTCTAACGAGACCATTTATCGTACGAAATTGAGGAGGAGTTTAATTTGATGGAGAAAAGCCGAGGAACAGAAACTGGAACAGATATCGCAATCGACGTAAATTGTGGTCCGGAAAGGCACTTTTGATCCTGTCGAAAATGAACATTTCTGAAATATTGTATTATAACAGTTACAATACTATAGGGACACTACGATATAGTTAATATAGGGACAATACGATAATTTTATATTTTTATGGAGGAAGGAGTGGTTTATGCATGATGTTTATTTTACAGAAACATCGTTAATTTAACCCTGTCGATTTTGCATTGGAATACCGTGCTATTATTAACTCTTATACACCTCTTGTGCACTCTTATACAATCTCGTACAGTTACTTGTATGAATATTTGGACATCGAAGTAATTTTCTATTTGTTAGCGAAAGGAAGTATAGAGAAAGGAACGATCTATCATGCTGTTTATTTTACAGGAATATTAATCAACCCTGTCGAACGTATTGAAGTGTCTGGACATTTACAGTTACTCACATTAACTCTCTGCACTTCAACGTCGAGTCGACATGACACTTCCCTTGGATCTTATAATCCAGACAAATAGACTGGTTGAATATTTTCATTTATTTACAATTGATAACAAATGAAAAATATATTTGTCACACTAATTATTGCTAGCTTAAGCAAAGTGTATCACAGCCCCAATATTAATAAAGCGTGAAAGTAAATTTTTAAAATGTTCAACTGAAAGTTGTCATTCATAATCTTCCTTTAAAATATATCTTAACTCAGACTGAAAACAAACGTACTCCGAATATTAATGTGAGTAACTGTACGTGATAGTTCCCAGAAGTGAATTGTACGTTTCACACGCGTGATCTGATCCTTTTACTTTGATAATGGTATTTCCTATAGGTTATTACTGTGCAATTTAAAATTAGGTTCGTAAATCGACTATTTTGTTCGTGAAATTTATCCCAGTAATTTATACGCGTTTCCGTAACATCTGAAAGGCAACGCTGGAAATATAACATCGTAACGAGTTTCATTAATCCCATTTTATTCCGTTTTAAGCGTTAATTGCGATCGAACGAACGTTTTATTGTAATAACTTGTTTGAAGTAAACAACTTCTGTTACTCTATTACGAATTCGTTGAAATTTATTTTTAATGGACGCTGTTTGGTACGTTATCCAGTGGAAGCTGCATCGCGAGCGAACTTCGACAAAAGAGAAGAAAACGAGAAGATAACCGTTGCTGTTTAACTCATTCCATTTGCATATTTTCTCGGCGTAATTGCGCCCAGTATATTAGCACACTTCGGGGTATTAAGCGCTTTTTAGCATAGTAAACGTAACGACGTAAATTTTTTAAAAGCTTCAACGAAACATCCTAAAAGAGAACCCTTCCAACAAAAATATGGCAACGCGTCCATTGCTCAATGTTACGATACTATGTAAAAACGTTTTCACGAAACAGTTCCCTCGTTTGATGAAAATTAAATTGCAACTTTCCGGGAATTGAGTTTACGTGTAACTCGTTACATTTTTATCATGGCGAAGCACAGGAAAGAAACTAATTTTGTACCATAAACATTATTGCATGGTGATGAACAACAGTACTTGACAGCATTAAGTTGCTAATTTGTCGATGTAAAAATTACGATACATGAGAGATTAGTTGATATACGAAGCTCAGGGAGTAACAAGGTACGTAAACCCTGAATTAAAACAAAATTTGGAAAGGTTTGAAAATACTTGGAGATTTAGAAAGTCTAGGAAATAAGGAATTTGCAAAGGTTTGAAAAAACCTGGAGATTTAGAAAGTCTGAGAAATAAGGAATTTGGAAAGGTTTCGAAAACTTGAAAATTTATAAAGTTTAAAACTTGGATATTTTGGGTAAAACTGGAACGTTTAAGAACCTTGGAAAATAAGGAATATGAAAATTTTTAGAAATGCGAAAATTTAGGAATATAAAAATTTCAGAATTCGGGAAGTCAGGAATGTGGAAATTTGGAGAATGTCGAATGTGGAAAGTGAAGAGTGTGGAATGTGGAAGGTGAGGAACGTGGAATGCGAGGAATGTGGAAGGCGAGGACCGTGAAATGCGAGGAATGTGGAATGTGTGGAATATGAGGAATGTGAGAAGAGCGGAATGTGGAGTGTGAAGAATGTAGAATATGGAGAATGTAGGAATTTGGGAAATGTGAAATTTGGAAATGTGGAAGTTGGGGATTGTGGAAATTGGAGATTGTGGAAATTGGAGATTGTGGTATTTGGAAATGTGGAATATAGAGAATGTGGAAATTGGGGAATATAGAAATTTGAGAACGCGAGATTTTGGGAATGTGGGAACTCAGAAATGTGAAAATTCACGAATATAGAAACGTACACCTTCAGAAATATTAGAACGCACCAAATACACAAAAGTCTAAATTATCAAACTCCCAATTTCCCAAGTTCCCAAATCACAAAACTCCTCAAATCTATTCCCAAATTACCAAATTCCTAATCTCATCACATAATCCTATTTTCACCTTCGCTTATCACCGAAACGTCCCCAAATAATCTCCTCACTAAACGAACTCCATCGAGAAGTTAAATCAACCACATTTTAACAGCGGAACTCCACACGATCACCATGTGCACCAACGTAATTCTGGAATCCGAGTTATCTTCACTTTCCACGCAACGTACACACCGCGCGCGGCCATAATGCTGTCGGTGGCATTAAAATCTCGATTAACGAGCTCGGAAACGATGAGCGGGAAGTCGCTTCGCGTTACGGCGGAAAAAACGTACGCGGACGTGCCGGTGAATTTTTGCGAGGTGTACAAACGCGAACACGTAGGAAAAACGCAAACACCGGTCGATTCTGCTACCACGACGAGACTACGTGTGCAAGCGGTCGACAAACAGCCTTCGTTTCGTTCTATCGCACTTTCTACCTTCGAGGCGATCGAAGGTAGAAGGCTCGTGTTGCCGAGACTGTCGTTCGTCATTGGGCAAGGTAACGCCGGGTAAAGAAGTCTTACTGTACACGCTTTATACTGTACTGCACGGGTAACGCTTCGTGAAACAACGTCGGATTCAATTTTTTTGAGCTGGTCTTATAATTCAAATTATTCTCCTTAATTTTTGGATGATATGTTCTTAAATTCCTCCTGAGTTATCACATTCTTAAATTTCTACATTTCCCTATTCCCATATTCCCCAAATTTTTATATACCTAATTCCACATTTCTCAAATTTCCACATTTCCTACATTCCATGGTCCCCACATTCCACGTTCCCCAATTCCCACATTCTTTAATTTCTAACATTCCCAAAATTTCCACAGACCCCAAATTCCACAGTCCCTAAATTTCACATTCCCAAATTCCACATTCGCAAGTTCCACATTCTCCAAATTCTACATTCCCTAATTTTGAAATTCCCCAATTCCTACATTCTCTAAATTCCCGTATTTCCCAAATTCCACATTTCTTAATTTTCACATTCCCTAAATTCCACATTCCCCAAATTCCACATTTCTTAATTTTCACATTCCCTAATTTTCACATTGCCCAAATTCCCACATTCAACATTCCTAAATTCCATATTCCCCAATTCCCACATTCCCATTTTTACATTTGGTTAGATCTACAAATTTTATGTGGAATTTTGGTCATCTTGATATTTAGATATCATAGTGGACTAGAAATAAATTTTTACAAATTCAGAAAGTATTGAATTCTAAAGGTATAGCTGCGAATGTCCAAATGATTGATTGATAAATTGATTTTATATGGGCTCGACTGCTATGATCATTGGTCCAACCAAATGATAAAATACAAAAATTCTTGAATTTAGGAATACATTATAAACATTCCAACCTTACCATTTTCCAATCATCCGCCTTTCAATCCCTCAGTTTCTAAATTTTTATACAAACTCACCAATCTATAAATAATTTAAAAAATGAAACTGCAAAGTCTGTACTATACAGACTTCTCTGTCTGTACTATACAGAACTTGAAAGGTTCCAGCATATTAACACGGTGAGAGGGTTAATCACCTCCGATTTAGATCGTCAGGTAAAAACAGTATCATTTGTAAACGCAGGGAACACGTATCTAGTCATTAAAGATATTATCGGCGTTGTTACACCGGATTTGCGAACACCGTTGCAGAGAACGTTTCACGCAATCGTAGGAACAAATCAGCGTTGCGTTTCTTGTAGTTCGACGAGGAAGATAGAGAAACTACCTCTGACACAAAGCTAAAGCAGAAGCTAGCGTGGAGTATCGTAGTCGTGCATTCGAATGGAACGTAACGGGCATAACGAAGAATACCG
The DNA here is from genome assembly GCF_050947335.1 of Megachile rotundata. Lineage (NCBI taxonomy): Eukaryota > Metazoa > Arthropoda > Insecta > Hymenoptera > Megachilidae > Megachile > Megachile rotundata. Next base: position 14,745,341 of record NC_134983.1, read on the forward strand.
TACGCGTACGTGTGTCGAGAAAGTGCAGTTGCAGTTGCAGCTGACGCCTGCACTGGACACAACCAACGATTCCCACTGTTCTGCCTACCAACGGGGATCCGTTACCGGGAAACTACTATCAATTATTTCTCTATCGTTTCATGACGATGTTTGGTAAAAAATGTGTAATGACGAAGGGATTCGATTGGGGATCTTTACTACGTGATTCGATTATACAGGGTGTGTACATCGTCGTTTTAGATTAGATTCAGAAATTTATTTCTTTATGTTATGTTGAAAATTATTTTTATATTGGCTTTTATGGGACTTTTGTGGTCAAGATTAATTTTTATATTAATTCTTTATGTTAAAAATTATTTTCGTATTACTTTCTTGTGTTTGAAATTTTTTTTATAATAATTCTTTCTGTTAAAAATTATTTTGATAATAATTCTTTGTGTTGGAAATGATTTTCATATCAGGTCTTTATGGTGGCAATTATTTTTGTAGTAATTCTTTAGGTTTAAAATTATTTTTATATTTATTCTTTATAGTGAAAATTATTTTTTAGTGATTCTTTACGTTGAAAATTATTTATATATTAGTTCTTTATGTTGAGAATTATTTTCATATTAATTCATTGTGTTCAAAATTATTTTTGCATTAATTCTCTACATTCAAAATGATTTTTACATTGATTTTATATGTTGATAATTATATTCATATTAATACAATGTGTCCAAAATTATTTTTGCATTAATTCTCTACATTCAAAATGATTTTTATATTGATTTTAATAGACAATTCTTTTTAATATCAGTAAAGTAATTGTCGACGATATCGTCTGTATTAACAATAATCGTCAGCTAATTCCCGCTACGTTCACAGCATAAAAAGAAGCAAACTCGTGCAGTGATACAGTAAAATCGCAAAACTCATCATCGTTAACTGTTAAAGAAAAAAAAGAAAGAGTAACAAAAAGTGTCGCACTTTTACCACGCTCGTGGAGATAAAACTTTGTCCACGTTTGTGTCCTCGAATGGCCGCGAATAAGTTAATTAGTGCCGAGGGTAAAAACACGCTCGATTATATCGAGCGACTGCCACGATTTTATACACACGACCCTGTTTTCCTTCTCTCCTCGACACTTTCTCTCTCTCCACCCCGGCTGTTTCGATAGCCATCCGCAAAAAGTTAATCTCATTCGAAGCAAATTGCGATCGAGAAAGAAACGCCTCGATTAAACCTCGACGCGAAGTGACTTACGACCCCTCTCTATCAAAGAAAACAAACAGGCGGGGAAATAAGTCAGAAAAACTGTCGGGAGAGTTCTATGTTTGGCGGTAATTGCGATCCGCAAAAAGTGTGTTGAATAAATCGCACCGGAGAGACCGCAAATTTATGCCTCCCGCGGAGGCGTAATCAGAAATGAGTTATTATTTAAACGAGGCCGGCATTAAACGGCACATCCCGCAATAAACCGCCTCTCTATCGAATAAAAAATCATTCACTTTGGCTACGATGCTTGTTACTGCTTTTATGCGATCGATTATGACCCGTCGTAAACGCTTCCGGTGCGAATCTCAGCCACTTTATAGCGTTCTTCAAACTCGCGAGCCACTCGCCGCCAATAATTAATACTTCATTTTACGTCTTTCGTTTTGAAATTTTTTCGCACTAAAACTACCAAAAAGGTCTTTTTTTACAAATTTTTCATTTACAAAATTAGTTAAAATAATTTCTCTGCTGTTCTTTGCGAAGGTAAAGAATTAACGTGTATATTAATTTATGTTTTATCATTTGTGTATTTATTCTGCAACTTCATTTTTAATTTCAGAATAAGTCTGCAATGGACACCGGTAGGTGTACCGGTATAAAGAGTAATAACATATTAATTTCTCCATTAAAAATAAGTTTAAATAAACTAAGTGGTTTCTGAAAGATCACACGGAAAAACAAAGCCACTCGTGTCAAGCCTCCAACGGTGCACACAAACTTTTGTTGAAAAAGACTACCTCGCTTCAAACTATATTTCCATGTCTCGTCGCAGTCGTCCAGATCGAATTAACATAATTCCAGAATCGTTGCACAAAATTAAAGAATATTCTGTCACCTTTCACGTGATCGTAACACTCGCGAAGCGATTCTGCCGGTTGCAGGACACATGCAAACTTACGAGCGATTGTTAGCGACGAGCCAGCCGGCACTAACGTACACGACCGTTCGAAAGATGTACGTACCGACGGAGGGGCTCGCTCGAGGTTTCACCCCTCGTGCAAACCGGGGGGGAAATATTCGTTTCTGTATTGTGAACCCTCCTGTTCGACTGACTCCCTCCACCCTCGGCTCAGCCCTACGGCGAACCCGACCTTTCACGATCCGTTGTCCGAGCGTGAAATCCTGATGTTGCTGTTTGCGTGCACTTCGTTTCGTTTGAATGTACTTCGATTCTTACGCTCTTGTAATATTCGGATATTGGTAGTAATCGTTCAAAGTTAGTTTATTATATCTCGTATCTAGATATGGTCACTAATGATAGATATGGTCACATACATAATTCAAGTTTACTATATTCCTTTAGTATATTTACCTATACTCAAACTGATTGTCACAGTATATTTTAATTATAATTCGAGTTTACAGCTATTTCAAGCTGATTGTCAAAGTATATTTCAGGGACAAATTCAAATTTCTACAATATATTTTAATGGCATACATTAAGTTTGTATTGTTACAGTGTACTTTAGGTTCATGCATTAAGTTCAAATTATTGCAACATAGTTTAGGTTCATATATTAAGAATAATTTTTTGGGACATATGTTTTACGTACATGTATTAAGTACAAATTGTGACAGCATATTTTAAATACACATATTAGGTATGAATTGTTGGTAATATATTTTAAGTACATGTATTAAGTACAAATTAAGACAGCATATTTTAGGTTCATTATTAAGTGTGAATTGTTGTCAATGTATTTTAAGTAGGTACATTAAGTACAAATTATGACAGCATATTTTAAGTGCATGTATTAAGCATGAAATGTTAGCAATATATTTTATCTACATGTATTAAGTATAGATTATTACAACATATTTTATATACATATTCTAAGCACAAATTGGTGCAACATAATTTAAGAGCATGTATTAAATTCAATTTGTTGCAACATAATTTAAGAGCATGTATTAAGTTCAACTTGTTGCAATATATTTTAGGTACATATTCTAATTGCAAATTGTTGTAACATAATTTAAGAGCATGTATTAAGTTCAATTTGTTGCAACATAATTTAAGAGCATATATTAAGTTCAACTTGTTGCAACATAATTTAAGAGCATGTATTAAGTTCAACTTGTTGCAACATAATTTAAGAGCATGATTAACTTCAACTTACTGCAATATATTTTAGGTACATATACTAGCTACAAAAAATTGCACTATATTTAATTTTAATGCAAATAGGATTATCTTATTGTCATCATATAACAGTCATAAAAGGGTAAAGGGAAAAAAATAATTGATAGAAAATCTAAGTAGCATCGATTGTACGAATGGTTATGATAGCAAGCAACCGTAATGCGGTTAGGTTGCCATTCAAATGCTAAATACACACGTAGAGCACGGTGTGCCGTTAACCTCTGCGTCACGTATAAAACGCCACGAAGTCATAACGGTTACGGGGAGACCTTTTCCACCTTGCTAGAAGTGGAATGAATTCCGCTCCGAAGAGCCACGAAGGGTTTTTAACGCAGCCGCTCTTTTTTATCTCGAGAAAACAGGAACCGCCTATCTTGTTCTGCCAGCTGCTTTCGTCATTGGCTCGGAAAATCGATTTGACGGCTCGCAGGGTTAACAATTTTAATAAGCAAATTCTGCTCCACTGACGGCTGATAATTATTCAACGAAAAAACGAGGAGCTCGATTTAAAACTTATGGAGGATATTGAAGTTATTTCAATCCTGCTTTTGTTTTCATTTTATTTCGTTGATACTTTGTTAGTTGATTGACACTGCGGCTTATTGATAGATTGGCATGGTTTATAGATATTTTTGCAAATTTAATGTGGATTGAAGTATTAATATTATTATTTTGCATCACTTTTAATTATTTGTATTCGATGAAATATTCTTCCGTGAAGAATTGAGGAAATTTTTATTCACTCATAGTGAAGTGTACGAAATAATTAACACATAATTTTATTATAGCATTGTTAATATTTTAATGCTATAAACACTGCACTCTAACATATTGAATATGTACATTAGTCAATAAATATTTGATTGATTTAAATACATAAATACATTATATTAAACACATAAATATTTCTCCAATTTAAACATATAAATGTTCAACATACATATGCGTTCATATCATACCTAACAATAATATTATACTAATAAACAAGTACACATATCATAAATTTGAAAAAGCACAGTAATTAAATATTCAAACAAAAATAATTTGAAATCCTATCACAGTATTTAACAACACCTACAAATTTGCCTGAAATCTGCTCAACAGAATCAATAATGAAGGTATACACGCAATAAAATATACACGTGAGAATGCTAGGTTCGTCAATCGATTACTCGAAAGTTTTTTTCTAACTACACCTGGCCGCACATAATCGTAATTCGATTATTTATGAATATGCACTGTCTCGTTTTTGACACATCGTGGCATCGAAATTTCTACCGAGTCAACGTGATTCATGGAAGTCGATGATTCGAAGCACGATGCATCGCAATAACAATGCGAGCCGAATATTAATGCTAACCAAACACCAATGCGTAACGTTAATTGCAATTATAATGCAAATCGCTATCGATTTTTCCTGATTAATACCGATGATCCTGATACATGAATAGCTAGAATGAAACACAGTCTTCGATCGGTAGGAGCGATACAAAATTCGGATTGCGCCATATAACGGGAGGACTTCAGTCGAAGCTTGAACTACAACAAATGTCCAGTAGAAACTTGAAAATTCAATAACATTAAAAACTTGAAAGCTGTGGATGTAGAAATATGTCAATTTTAATTAAAAAATATGTAAATGTATAAATTTATCAATACAATGTCTATCAGCCTTAAAAAGTATAAAAATATACTGTATAATAAAATAGATATATTTTATAAATAACATTGATAATAATATGTATAAATATATATATTAGCTTTGAAAACAGTTCAAAGTATCTATTGCCCATAAATAAAAAAAAAATATAATACATAACAAAGTATCCATTAACCACAAAGAGTATTAAAAATCTATATTATAATTACAAAACTTATTAATCAACAAAAATATTAAAATATATACAGCAAATTAAATATTTCTCCATCATGAAAAGCATTGGTTAATGAAGTTAACCCTCACATGGTTCACCATGCTCTTCCCACGTTTGAATGTTTGCCGCTACGTAACCGCGCATGCGCAGTTCTCACGCGTGGTTAAACGCGCACGCGCATAACGTTGGTTGCATCGGGTCCTACGGCATGCCAGACATTATTACCCCGAGGCTTACGGGAACAAAGCCATACAACTGGTTCGTCGGAATACCACAACTGGCTTGCACGCTGCACAGAACTTATAAAGACTGGTTCGAGCAACGTAGCGCCACCGTGGCGGTTCGAAAAACGACCGAGACGAACGTTCAAGGCTCGTCCCGCGACCTCCACGACATCACTTTCAGCCCTTCTAATTGGACAGGAATTCGAGTCCCCTTTTTCTCCTTTCATTCTTAGCGATTTTGTTCCAACACGCGCCACGAATGGTGGCCTTTTAGGAATTCCGGGGTGCAAGAATTGGAGATCAGTTTGCAACGTGGATTTGGAAAATTGGGGGGTTGGGGGTTTTGGTGATTGTGGATTTTCGGAGTTGGTGATGTGGAAATTCGGGAGTTGGGAATTGGGGACTTGGGAATTTGGAGGATGGGAATTGGGGACTTGAGAATTTGGAGAATGTCGAATTTGGGAAATGTGGGAATTGGGGACTTGGGAATTGGGGACTTGGGAATTGGGGACTTGGGAATTGAGGACTTGGGAATTTGGAATTTGGGAATTGGGGACTTGAAAATTTGGAGAATGTGGAATTTGGGAAATGTGGGAATTGGGGAATGTGGGAATTGGGGAATGTGGGAATTGGGGAATGTGGAATCTGGGGACTTGGGAATTGGGGACTTGGGAATTGGGGACTTGGGAATTGGGGACTTGGGAATTGGGGACTTGGGAATTGGGGACTTGGGAATTGAGGACTTGGGAATTTGGAATTTGGGAATTGGGGACTTGAAAATTTGGAGAATGTGGGAATTGGGGAATGTGGAATTTGGGGAATGTAAAATCTGGGGAATGTGGAAATTGGGGAATGTGGAATTTGAGAAATGTGGGAATTTGGAAGGGTAGAAATTTAGGGGTGTGAGAACCCGAGTCTAGAAATTTGGAAATATGAAAATTTGGACTTTAGATTATTTAATGTATCGATGAATAAGAACCACAGCTGCAATTCAGAATTTTTAAAATTCATAGAACAAGTTTTTCATGTCAAGAGAGACCCTACTCCAGCCAGAAACCCTCGTGACCGGCAGCTGAATCGTGTCCCACAAAATCCCAGGAAGAAATTCGATATTCGTCGCGTACGGAGGAACAGAATCGAAAAGAATGGAAGCAGAAGAAAACAATGGAGAAAAAAAAGGTCTCGAATTCCGGACTAATTAGACGAGGTCAAAATTATGTAATGGAAGTCCCTTAACGAATCTTGGAAGACATGCAAATTTGCGAATTTGTAAGAGCTGAAATATTACAAAAAATTTAATTTTCCAACATTGCAAATTTTTGATTTTGTGAAGGTCCAAGCAACCTATAGTTGTTATAGCAACCTATCAACCTATTTTTGAGTCTTCAAGCTAAAGTCTCCTTCAAGCTTCCATTATATTAAAATTCATGTACAAAGAAATGAAACTATGTCACAGTAAAAGAGAAATACGTATCTGTTATTGAAATGATTTAACAAAATGGTAAGATGTTTTGATGTTCGAAGAAAGATACATCTTCATCGGTGTTTCGAAATGGGTTGAATGTGGTTGGGTATCTATCCTGCTTTGATGTTCGATCATGGTCAAAGCATACTCCTGGTTGCTTGCCTTTGACATTCGACAATAGGATAAAGGACCTGTGTAAAGGGATCAATAGGCGGACCCTACTGCTATGGAGATAGGTTCAATCTGTATCTTGCTCATCTACACCGTAAAAGCGAAACATGTATGTGTGTTATATTGAAACGTATATTCCTGAGCCCCTAGGCTCCTACATTATACACGTTCTAAAATCCTTATTTGTGTATTGTATCTTCAGATTCTTGGATTGATATCTTCAGACTCTTGGATTGGTACCTTTAGATCAGATATATTATCAGATTTCTGGGTTGTTAGATCATTTGATTTATAGGTTGCTAGATTATAGATCAGTAGATTTTTGGATTCAGATTTGTGGATTTTAATAGCACTAGATTTCGAGGTTAATAGATGGTAGATCATTTGATTCTGGGACCACATGTATTCTAAGAGTTCTAGGACCTCTGAGCTGTGGATTACTAGGGTTACCTGTATCTTTGGATCCCCAGATATCTAGGTAACCTATATCTCCAAATTTCTATGTCATAAGATCTCTAGATTTTTAGGACCACCTATATCCTCAGAGCTCTAGGACCTCAAAGATGTGGATTACTACATCACCTACGTCCTCAGACCACCAGATTACTAGCTCACGTATATGCTCAGACCCCCAGATTACTATACTCCTCAGACCCCAGACTAGGTTTAGATCACCTGTATCTTTAGATCGCCAGATTATTAGATCACCTATAGCATCAGATCTCTCAGTACTCAGATCCTTAATTTCCCCATATCCTCCAAATTCCTATTATCTCTAGATTAATTTCTCAATATCCTTTGTCCACATCCTCTTAAACTCCCAAATCCCAACTCTTCACATCCCAAATCTCCCCTACCCTCAAATCCCAAAACTCCTCTACTCTCAAATCTCACATCTCCTCTACCCTCAAACTTCAATTTCCTGACAATATCTCCAGATTCTCAAACTCTCCACAAAAGTCCTCAAAATGTAACTACAAAGATTTGACTACCAATAAGACCTATTCCAAAACTCCCATTATGACAGAAGATGAACCCAGTCCAGGTCAACATCTCTCTCCAAAACTTTCAACTCAATCTCTCCAGATACGAATTCATATACTTTCTCCAACAAATATTTCACCAAAACTTTCATCAAATTGCACAGAGGTTGTAGAGAAGGTTGTTCAAAATTGTACAGAAGTCTCTGAATGAAAATGTCCACGAGGTGACATTTCCTGTGTTTAAACCGTTTCGCCGGCGATTTTCGAACGTCGAAAGTTCCTTAAACGCTTTTAAATACGACGTCGCCGGGCGTAGCCCGGAGCACGGGCCATTTACAATTCAAATTGTCGATACATTGAAATTTTGGAATCTAGTTGGAAGAACTTATATACATGTATTGCTCCGGGCAGCGCCGCACAACGGCGCCGACGAGGCAATTCGTTCGCGAAACTACCTCTCCGCGGATATATCCGTTGTAGTCGGCTCGCCGCAGACAAATTCCATCCAGCAGCTCACCGCTGATATTTTTAACGGCGGTTTCGACGTAATTAACATTCAACGAAAATACCAGCCTCCAAAGAGACCGAGAGAATCGCGGAACATCCATTGCGCTGGATTACGGATACGTGAAACGCGTTCAATTTTCAATCTCGACTTTCGACAATAGGAATTTCACGCGTTGCTGCAGTAGTTTATAGGAATTAAGCGATACTTCTTTGCAGATGTTTGTATTGAATCGATTAATTATGGGTGGATTTACGTGGATTTTGGTGGATCTTTTGGGTAAAATTGTTGCGTGACTTTTTGATGAAATTCATGTATGGGGAGAGATACAAACATGAGGTATGTTTGAGGTTTTTTTTAAAAGCTTGATTTAATTTTTGAAGAGAAGATTAGTCAGCTATGTTATGTGAATAAGAAGGGGTTCATGTATATTTTGAACAGTAAATTGGTTTGTGGTATCGAGTTATTTGTGACGGACCACAGAGTCGAGATATGAGATCCAAACATTAATTGCTGACATGAAACGTAAAATTTATGATGGAGTTTTCAATACAGTATTAATTATAATTTGTACAAATAAAGGTCACTACAACATACTCTATTTACTTTAATATTGCAAAAATAATTAGTTACCTTTGATCTTCTAAAAGAATCACAAGTCAAAGGGTGAACATCAGTAAATACAGAAATATGAGTTTTCACTCAACATTTTTAATTTCGAAATACTATAATATTGACATAACTTCATTTTATTTATCAAAATAGTATCAAGAAGATATTTTATTCGTTTACCACCAACAATAATAATTTAACGTGTCAGCCTTCACTGAGGCAATGTTAAATTTTAAATATGTAGTAACCTAATAAATGCCTACAAATAAAAAATTTAACCTATTTATCGAACCAAACAATCAGGCCAAAATAAATAAAATAAATAATGTTTCACAATTTGAACGATAATCAAACGCGTGTAAATCATGAGAACGCATTCGCGAAGGCATCGCGACTGCATTTCCGGTGATACGCGTCGAAAATCGCGTTAGACATGCATACATAAACATGAATGAAGAGAAGGACGGAACTAAGCTGCGAAACTAATAATTAAATTCCTCTGGCCGGCTGGACGAAGCGGGTAGGCGCGAGTCGACGAATTTTCGCGGCGTTGCCAGAACTTCATGACTTTCCAACGAGGGGATGCCTTCGATCCTTCCTGTAATTTCCGCGCCACCGGATTGAAATTTATGCAGCATCGAGAAAAAGGATTAAGCTCGAGTATCCTCTTGTTTCTATTTTTTTTTTCTTCTCCTTTTCATTTTCGAGTTGCAAGTCTTTGAGAAACTTGCCTCGTTTCAGGAGGGTGCAAAGTTCCATAATAAAATTTATTATGAAGACGTGTTCAACACATCACTTTTTTTTGAAGACACAAATATTGTGTGCTTCATTGAGCAACTGATTTGTAATTTTTATAATCGGATGACACTCTTGAAATTTTTATAAAATCGTTCATTGGTCATTATTCTTGAACTCACTCAGTTATTGGAAATGTTTATGATGTTGGTAATATTTGAACATTTTTTTATCTTTAGATTAATTGTACTATTAAGTGTGTTAATTAACATGACTATTATATATGTACATATGAATAATTATTATATATATTATAACATGTGTAATTAAGTACATATATAAATATCACATATGTATAATTATAACATATGTAATTAAGTACATATATAAGTATTATATATATTATGTTAATGTAACATACATATATGTTAATTGCACATTTAAATTATACAAATAATATATGGTACATGTTGGCTAATATTAGAAGGGAACAACGTCATAGTAATTAATTTTCAAAACGAAAGATCACAAAGTCAATTTCCCTCCTTTGATACAATAAAAAATTCGCAGTTAATTTAAAACATCGACAACAAATTAATTAGCATGTATCACATATTCCGCGAACGTACGAGCACATACGACATTGATAATTGTAGGTAATTAATTAACGCGGAGACAGAAAGTGTTTGTCGTCGGCTACAAAACGAACAAGTATTCTACGCATCGGAAACAAAATGATTTCGATTGACACAATGATTCATCGTCGAACAATTATCGAATGTCTGTATTATTAGCGAGGTCATAAACGGCTGGCGAGTAATTAGAACGGCGGGCTTCGAAATTACCAATTAATTTGCGGTCAGTGTTTGTTCGTGGCTCGCTCAGGGAAAGAGACATTCAAACTTGCATGTCGGATCACGCAACTGATCAGAAATAAAGGTGATCGTTTGTAGGGGTTGAAATTACCGTGTAAGCTTTACATGCTTACTCGCGAGTGTGTTACGTGTCACCCTTTGTAAATACCGACTACCGCATTATCGTTTCTTGATTGCATAACGAACACCTGTGTGCATTTGTTGGCTGCGGGAATTATACAATGATTGACACCCTAAACGCGGGTTGGAACTCCAAATTTATTTAGTAAATTTCGCCAAATCGATTTGTCGAAATAGGGGATTAGTTTCAACATCTTTGAAAAGGGTGTTTCGAAGGTTACAATTTAAAAAATAATTTAATAACTTAAAAAATTTTTCATGAAAGTTGTGTCGATCACAGTCGCCAGTTTGAACTTTTGGACCAACGTAGAATTCTAGAAATTCTACCATCGAAATGTAGAACGGTAAATTTCGTATTCGTTCCACGCGTTCAATTTTCACGAACGTTTCCGTGCAGTTTCGATTCGTCTGTTTCTCACGGTCCGACAAGGAACGCTTTTAAAAACGGCTCCATCACGCAGCTTTTCTTTGTGTATCAATCTGCCAACGAGAGCCCGACTGAAAGTCCCCTCAATGACTGGCCGACGAATTTATCTCGTGCCTGTTCCCTGTCAATTAATAAAGTCCCCCGCGTATCCGACGTCCGGCTATTCGGCAATCTACCCTTCCGTTTCGCGCCACCGAAAATTATATTAACGCTTTGACGGATGGTGCCATTCTCATCCACGCATGTGCCCATTTACATCCGTAATTTTTTATGCCATTTGTCCGACGTAATTACCGATTTCGACGTTATTAATCTACAAACGATTCAATTTCTCTGGTCGAATTCTAGCGCTTAATCTGCTTGAATTGTCTGGTTTAATCGGGTTGATCGGAACGTTGCATAAAGCTGCTGTTATCGATTATCGATAAGTGCTATGCGTGATTTATTGGTATTCGATACGTCGATTAGTTACGTATTTTGTTAAGACACCGGTGAGTAAGATGCTTTTCTAGGATATTTTTATTAAACTTCAAACTTCAACTATCTTGATAATTTTATATTTTAGACTGAACTGTATTTTATATGTTACTTGGTGTGATTTAACCCTTTGTGCTCGAGAGGCGCCACTTAGGCGCCATTCGATTTAATACAATAATTTAAAACAAGCATTATTTAATTAATTCTATAATAGTGCTTATGTGATGTATAAACATAGTGAAATAGACAATAGTGGAAATTGTTAGTAGAGAAATAATAACTTCAAAAGAAGTCATTTAACATTTTAATTAATATTTTAAAGTTGCTGTTTGCAAACAGTAAAATTATCTTCGAGTGCAAAGGGTTAAATTTTAAATGGAATTAATTTGACAGAGGAATGATTATGTCTATAGGAATTGTGTAATTATATTAAGTTATAAATTTGAAAATTTGAGAATTTAAAAATAGAAGATTTTGAAGATGAAGAAATTCGACACGAAACTCGTGAAACTGGAATCTCGACTGGAAGCGATTCTAGTAATCGGAAGTTGGAGGTAGCAAATGACATCTTGGCGGTCCCGGGCAACGTTTCTAAACGACACTTCGCTTCCTCTTTGTAATTAGGCGCCACGGCCATTAGTGGAAGATCCAGTTTAACTGTTTACGCGTTTCCCTTCCTCAGCGAGAAAGCAAACGTACAGGTTTACACTGTCGAGGCTGGTAATCATAGTTCAGTTTGCTCTTCCTGCTCGAGTACCCGCCGATCTTTAGCGATTCGTCGCCTTCCATTAAGCTAATTGCTCGTAATTGAATCGGAAAAAGGAAATATCGAGATCTCACGAATTTTCCTCGTGTATTTAATCAACCTTTCATTCTAGTGATTGGGTCTTTCATTGGGAAAATTGAGAAAACACTGCTATGTTTGTTGGATACTGTTGATAATGTTAACATTATATCGATATTAGGAGTTTATTAAGAATTTTATTATTTGAATATTCTTGTTCAGAATCATATTTGAAATTTAAGTAAAAATAAATGAACTTGAACGACACAATCTAAGTTAATTTAATAAACTCGAATAGCAAACCTAAATTTTCAAATTCTCATATTGCTAAATTCTTGCTCAAATTCGTCTTCAAATTCTTAAAACCTTAAATTCTTAGATTTCCAAAAAACCTTAAATTTTCAATTTCTAAAAGCTCCAAATTCATAAAACCTCAAATTTTCAAATCTCCAAATTCCCAAAATTCCAATACCACAAATCAAACAAAGAAACAAACAATATAACAAAAGAATGTCTGCCATTTTCTAGGACCAGAAAATTGAAAATGATATAAACCTACAGCACCACAAAAGCTCTGCATTAAGAATGAGAAAAGGAAATACCGAAGTGAAAAGCGACCCGGAAGAAGCAACCTATGAAAAGAAAATGTTTTCCAGTTTTCCAAGGTTCTGCCTATTGAAAGTGACCCTCCGTAACCATTTCCTTTCAACCACAAATCATTCTTTAATCGACAAGATACAGAAACGTCTACGTCTACGCACTCTGCTCGTATTCGCGGATTGAAAACACTCGAAGCATCCGAAGCGTCGAATTTTCTCGTAAACTAGAACAAATTTTCAGCCAGGGGATATCAAGCAAATTCTTTGGAAGCCGGGGCCCAGTGCGTTTCGTTATGTCGCGCGGAAAATTTCGTTTCGATCAATCGATTGATACTGTCACGAACGCGATGGGAATTACTTCCGCATCGTCGTACGGAATTATGAGTAACGTTAGTTCCGGTGCAGTGGTTCGTAACGATGATCATTTATTTGTCCGCTCGTGGCTAGTGGAAGCATTTAACGCGTAAAATGTCCACGATAAAATTCTAATCGAATTGGGATTGTCATTCCGAACTGAATAATATAATATGCAATTTATATGGAGAGTGTGTAGTTTGTGAATGGGTTATTTTAGGTGAAATGTTTAGAGGTTTGTTTGTTATATAGTGGGCGTTTGCTGCGGTGTGACGCGAGGCGATATAACGTGTGAGATATATGACACATGGAGGTGTAAAGAGTAAGAGTTAATATATTGTGATATAACGTGTGAGCGATACGGCATATGTTGAATGAGTGATATGGGAATTCGATGCACGGTGATATAATGTGAGAGTGATATAATTCGAGGGCGATACAATGCGAGAGTGATGCAGTGCGTGATTATGTGAAGCGTGAGTGATACAATGCGCGACTATTCGACGTGTGACAATACGACATGTGAGTGATACGGTGCGTGGCATTATAACAAGTGGGTGGTACGATACGTAGCGATATAATGAGTAGATAATACAGCAAGTGAAATTAATGATGCGTGGTTATATAATGCGTGAGTCATACGGTGAGCGGCGATATAACGCGAGAGTTATACTGTGAGCGGCGATATAACGCGAGAGTGACACGATGAGTAAGAATATAACGCGCGAGTGATCCAGCGCGTAGCGATATAACACGGCACTTGAGCGGTGATATAACGCGAGAGTTATACTGTGAGCGGCGATATAACGCGAGAGTGACACGATGAGTGAGAATATAACGCGTGAGTAATCCAGCGCGTAGCGATATAACACGGCACTTGAGCGGTGATATAACGCGAGAGTTATACGGCGAGCGGCGATATAACGCGAGAGTGACACGATGAGTGAGAATATAACGCGTGAGTCATCCAACATGTGGCGATATAACAAGTGTATAACACGGCACTTGAGCGGTGATGTAACGCGAGAGTTGAGCACGTGGCAATATAACGCGAGTGATATAACGTAATACCACACTTGATACTAATGTCTATCTTTTAAAGTATGCGAAGGCTGTCACGGGTGTCTGAATATTACAGAAGATATTCCGAAGCGTCGTATTTCAAAATAATGATTGAATTACGTGAACAAACATGAAGCTTATCGTGTCACAAATTGAGTCCTTGTCTTATGATTTTCTTAGCAATCGGATACGTCTGTTGTAACTAATTATTTGCTACTATAATGTCAAAACTAATAATGAAAATTACATTGTTCTGATAAGAAGCCTCGGTTATGCAAATTGCGATTGTTATATTGTTTTAAGAACGCAACTCGATATTATAAAATGTAGGGTTAATAAAAAGAGGCCTTATATTTTAATTTTCATAGTAATTTCAGAAGAGTATACATCGTAAACAAATCGTAGCTATATTACTGTTTTAATTAAAAATCAGTAATGACCCTAAGTCAATTTCATAAAATAATGATATTTCAAAGTATTATTTTGTTAAATATTTTCAGTGATTCTATAAGACTTACCCAAACGTCAGATCGTAATTTCGAGCGCTGTATAATCGATCAACACTTACCTGCAACAGATAAAACAGAACAAAATTAGAATAATTAAACTGACTGGAATTATAAAGTACGTTTAAACTTCTTTACACTTTTCACCGTGTATAAAATTTATATTATCACGAAGCAAAGACCATCAACAATGATATAAATTTCAAAGAATAATCAGATCGAAAACTCGCACGTCTTTGTTCGTACGAAAAATTACCCGAAACAAAATGAAAGGAAAATAGTCAAAACGCGTGTGCGAATTAAGCGTAAATATTCGTTCACGTGAAACGCGACGTGTTTGAAAGAGGATCGGAAGCTCAACGAGGCCGAAACACAATACACAAGCGAATATTTGTTAAAATCGACCATTTTCATATGGGATAATAATTCTCTTATCGCGAAAATCAGGATCAACCACGGAATCAAATTCGATCCGGATAATGAACAATTTACAATCGAACACGTTCGATCGGTTTCGAGGAAGAGTCGAAAAGAGCGAACAACCTTGTACAATAGATATCAGAATCGTTAAATTTTATTCGCTTTGATTGACACGCGTTTGGAAAAGCCATGCTCGCGTTGTCCCAGCTGGCGGTGATCGCCGATGGGTAAATAATCGAGCAAACGACGAAATCGTGTACGCGTTCGCGTTGTCGAGTGACCAACCAGCGTGCAATTTCGCGTACCATATTAATTTCGATAAATGGATATTCTGTTTCGAAAAATATCACGGCACCCGTGCAGGTGTTGCACCTCTGCGCGCGATCTACCCAGAACCGTATCGATTTTCGAGCCATTATTGAAATCCCTTGGAATTTAATCCTTTCTCGATCATCTTCTTTTTCTCTTATTTCCCTAACTTTTATATAAAAATTATACATTAAACTCAAATATGTTCTATGATGTTATGTGTGAAAATGTTCATGTGTGCCATATGTGTATGTATGAATTTATGCATATATTTGTGTATTTATGTATGTACATGTATGTGTGCATGTGTATGCACATGTACATGTATGTACATTATAGCATGTATGAATGTATATAATATGGAAGTATGTGTGTAACGAAGATGAACATGTGTGCATGGTATGCATGTGTATAATGTATATGAACATATGTGTATCGTATGCACGTTTATAATATGTGTAAACATATGTGTATGGTTCGTATGTGTATAATATGTATGGACATATATGTATGACATGTATGTATGGACATATGTGTATGACATGTATGTATAGACATATGTGTATGATATGTGTGTATGGATATATGTGTATGTACGTATGTATCTGCATCATATGTATGGTATGTATGTAAATGTGTGATGTATGTGCACGTATGAATGTAGACATGTGCATGGTATATTATACAGTAGATATGCATATGGTATGTATGCATTCATATATACCATATCATGTACGTATTCATACACGTCCATGTGAGTACCGGTATAATATACATATATGTATGTATGTGTACAATGTGTATAAACTTATGTACACATGTGTATACCGTATGTTACCTATTTTATCTTATATGCATGTATCTTTCCTATACATATGTCCATACATAAATATCTCTCCTAATGAACTAAAAAGTTTGAAACGTAACTAAAAAGATCCCCAGAATTTTGAAAAAAAAAAGCCGATAAAAAAGTGTTGCAAATATGTTAGATTAAGAGCACGAATCCGAAAACTGCAGCTCGTTGCAGCTTTATTTCACCGTCGCTTTCAATTGGATAATGAAAAAGGGGACAGAGGGAACGACATCGAAAAGGGAGTTCGATTGAATAACATTCATTGATTTTGTGGAATAAAAACCGATTCGAGGAAATTTGTGAAGCTTATTTGATACTTTCTCGCTCATACGAGTTGCTTTTGGTCCGTGTGTGACGTGAAAGGGTTTTTCAAAATATTCACAAGCACCGACGAGGAAATACGAGGAACGTGATTTCGATTCATTCAGCGAAAACCAGCTAATGGACTTTTTGATGAAGGTTCTTATTGATTGAAGGCTAATTAATATATCGGTGATGATTAATAACTTATCTGTTACTTTTGATGTCCGATGAAAAGATAATTATGTGATGTGCGTTACTGTTTAGTAACATTTCGGTGATCGGAAATTTCAATCAGAAATTGTAAGCTGCAAAGCTTATTTTAATATGAAGCTTTAATATGATAGAAACTTTTCATTTTAAACATACTAGCTATGTAATTGAAATACACTGAATTGTAACGAAGCTGAACTTCCAAAACTTTTCAATTCTTCAAAAGAATAAATTCAAAAGAACAAAATAAAAATTATCATGGAAATAATAAACCATGTCCACTTAATTTATAAAAGAACATTTCTTAAAATATTAATATTAAACTAACATACTTGCTATGTAATTGAAATACACTGAATTGTAACGAAGCTGAACTTCCAAAACTTTTCAATTCTTCAAAAGAATAAATTCAAAAGAACAAAATAAAAATTATCATGGAAATAATAAACCATGTCCACTTAATTTATAAAAGAACATTCTGTAAAATATTAATAAGTAGTCACCGTACGACTCTATAATCCAATCAGCAACGAGCAAATTCAAGTCACACGTAATTTCAATTTGATGTCACAGAGTTGACGTATTTTTTCCCTGTCGAATCGAGGTCGCAATTAATATCGAATGGGTCGCAGTTAAATCGTAGCACCGGTGCAAATTAATATTAATTTTATTCATTTCATTGCTAATTCGGTCCCCACGTGAATACCATGTAATATTCGTGTCACGGAGTTTCGTTGCATCTGCCCTGCTTGGAACCGAAAAGTGCAGCTCTCTTTTTTTCTTGTTCCTGTACGTCTTGTTTATTTATGACTTGCATGCGAAATGAATGGAACCCTCGATGCAAATATATTTGTGCTCGCGCTCGACAATTCTGCGTTTACACCGGTTAAATCATTTCGCTTTGTTCATCGATTTATTCTCTTCTAGCTGGAGCTAGACACGCTATTTTTAATAATAATTTTATTTTTTGTTGCATATTCGTGGGTAATCGGAGATTTTATTATTCATTGTATTATTTTGTGGGTATGTATAATGTACATTTTATGGAATGTTTTTAGGAAATTCGAAATTTTCAATTTTGGAGGTGTACAAGTTACTGCATTCTGGAAATATGGAATTTTTTGATCTTCAAAACTTGATCTTCCTAGATGTTCAAAACCCAAAATTTTCAAATTGTCAAATCCCCACAACCCCAAATTCTCAAATACCCAAATTGTCAAAATCCAAAATTATTAAATCCCAAAATTGTCAAAACCCCACATTCTTAAAATTCCAATTCCTCAAATTCCGAAATACTCAAATTTCCAAATTGTCAAATCTCCAATTACTCAAATACCCAAATTCCTAAAATTCCGATAGCACAAATCACCAAATTGTCAAATCCCGAAATTCTCAAATTCTGAAATTGGCAAAACCCCAAATTCTCAAATCCCTAATTCCTCAAGTCCCCAATTCCTCAAATCCCCAAATTCTCAAATTCCCAAATCACCAAAATGTCAAATTCTCAAATCTCCAAATTGTCAAATTCCCAATTACTCAAATACTCAAATTCCCAAAATTCCAATAGCACAAATCACCAAATTGTCAAATCCCGAAATTGTCAAATCCTGAAATTGGCAAAACCCCAAATTCTCAAATCCCTAATTCCTCAAATCCCCAAATTCCCAAATTCCCAAATCGCCAAAATGTCAAATTCTCAAATTCCAACACCTAAAATCTTCAGCTCACTAAACTTCCCATTTCCTAAATTTCCCAATTGAAAAATCTGCCAACATCAAAACAAAAAACAAAAATTCCAAAAAAATGAAGAAGAACGTCGAGCGCGTTGACGAATCAGCGTGCAGTCGCCAAAAGCGATTTCTTCGCACGTTTCACTCGTATTACGAACATTTGGGTGAGTTTCATCGGGAAAGAAGGCAGGGCTTATGAGGCAGCGACATTTTGACATCGCTTTCATCGACGTTTTCATTCCCTGCTCGCTCACGCTCGAATATTTGCACGAGCGGCGAAAACAGACCGCGTTTCGTCGAGAGATGGTTTCTATTCGCGCAGCTTCAGCCTGTTTACCTTCCCCTGCGACTTCTCTCCGCCGTTTGCTCCGCTGGACGTTCACGATGCTGCAAGGGTTCCTGCAGTTACCCTCCACTCTTATGAAAATAAACCGGGATTCTTTCCAGCCACGTGTTTTTCCCCGGGCTACCGAGTTCTGCGGTTTTATGTACACTCGGATGAAACGTAAGCTCCCGCCGGATACCAACACACATGTATCTTTAATGTGTTCGAATTCCCATGCTTGCGAACTTATGGTCGGATTTACAGATTTTTAGGTACGAGTCTTCGCAATTTGGAGGTTCTTCAAATTTCAGATTCTTTCCGATTTGGAGATTCATCAAATTTTCGTGTGTTTATAATTTGGAGATTCATCAAATTTAAGAATGTTTAAAATTTGGCTCAAATTTATAAACTTTTTAAGTTTAGAAATTTTGAAAATTATCAAATTGCTGAAAGTCTGAAGTCTTTCAAATTTTCATATTTGAAAAAAAAAAATGGTGAAATGTTGAAAATTCTCAAGTCCTAGAAATGTACAGGTTTTACTATATTTTCAAGTTTAGCTAAATCTCCAAATAATCAGATCAAGTTCTCAAGCTTCCATATTTGCGTAAATGCTTCGTCCACAACTATAACACTCGTTAACAGTAAAAACCTTTTCGTACTTCAAATGTACTACACGAAGTGCATAAATATAAAATAATCGATAAACGAATCACTTAGGTGCGAAAATGCGCCTTCAGTTTCAACCGATTCGTGTAATCCTCTCATTTGATTCAACGACTCACAAGGCGAGGACGATTATAATTGAATTTCCGTGGACCAAAGCTAATTATCCTTCTTTTACTAGTGTTGGACAGTCGTAGCTTCGAACACCCGGTAATCGGACCTTCATAATTGTTTTAATTAGAAACACGATTCCAACCCCTAATCGCGGTGTTGCGAAGCGAGGTCGTAAGGAAACGAGTAATACGAATCGTAGATTATAATTAAATACGCCTTTTAACATTGGATTATCTCCTTTTAACTGCGTTTCTTTCTCCTGGCTGTTTGGACAACAGTCTGAGAGGATTTTCATCAAATTTTTTGTATTCACCCTTTGCACTCCTTAGTTTCTATTATCTACCTTCATTTACAAAATAGATCAGTTTTCAATAAAATGTATAACAGTGTGGAGTATGTGACAAACACATTTCTCATTTATTATAAATAGTAAATAAATGAAAATACATATATTCAATTAATCTATTAATCTGAATTATTTATAAGATCTAAGAAAAATGTGTTGAGCCACACTCGACATAGGAGTGCAAAGGGTTAAGTTTCTTGGCACACTATGAATGTACATACATTTATCTATCAAAGTCTGCAAAATGTGATTAAATGTGATCTTAGATGTACAATCTGTAGATAATACGATTTACACTGTCGACTATGTGGTTCACGTTTACTTAACAGACTTCGATATATCATAACTGCAAACATTTACAATCTACAGATGTCAGCCAACTAGTTCCTACAATTTTTTGCTTATGATTGAACTCTAGATGTTTACGCAATTATCTGTCTCGCAATCATGATGAGTTTTTGCGAAGTCTGTTTGTGAAATATTTTTGAGTTGTTTGCGAGAACAGACGTGTTCAACAATTAAGCTTTTGACAGTGAAACGTGTCTGAATCGTTTGAAAAGTTTTCGCAACGTGAAATCAATTCTGAAACAACTGGAACAGGCGCGAAAGTGAATCAAATTAGCGAGCATACTTGAAAACACGAAGAAAGTGCTTTCCCATCGAATTAGGTCAAACAATTAAAACACGAACTACTCCAACTACGGATCAATTCTGGTGTAATTGCTCCTTCCTACGATATGTGTTTAATTTAATTATTTATCAAGCACCGAGTCTGCATCCGAGGAGGTAGCCAGGAAAGGAAACTTATTTGCTGAATGCAAACTTTCCGAGGGAGAAAATTAGAAATTTGAGAAGTCGAGAATTTTATAGTTTGAGGATTTGAGAATTTGGGGATTTGAGGAAATGGAGTTTTGAGAATTTGGGATTTTAACAATTTGGGGATTTGAGAATTTGGGATTTTAACAATTTGGGGATTTGAGAATTTGGGAATTTGACAATTTGGAGATTTGAGAATTTGGGGATTTGGGAAATTGGGGATTTGACAACTTGGAGATTTGAGAATTTGGGAATTTGAAGAATTGGAGTTTTGAGAATTTGGGATTTTAACAATTTGGGGATTTGAGAATTTGGGATTTTAACAATTTGGGGATTTGAGAATTTGGGAATTTGACAATTTGGAGATTTGAGAATTTGGGAATTTGACAATTTGGAGATTTGAGAATTTGGGGATTTGACAACTTGGAGATTTGAGAATTTGGGAATTTGAAGAATTGGAGTTTTGAGAATTTGGGGTTTTGACAATTTTGGGATTTGACAACTTGGAAATTTGACAATTTGTGAATTAGAAAATTTACAGATTCAAAAATTCACAAATTCCAAGAAGTTCAAAACAAAAGTGATCTACCTAAAACCCAAAAAGTATTTAAAACTAACAAGTACCTATTACCTGCCAACTAAATCGTTTAAAATTGTAGCATCACCGAAGCCATAAAAAAGACAGAACACACCAAGCTGCAAATAAATACGCAATTTCGACAGGACCGTTATTTTCCGAACAAATTAATTTCATCTTAATGAAGCAATTCAACGTGTCGTGGTGCGAACGTTGAAAAGCATCGATCGAGGTAGCTGCGCTCCCATAGCGAAAGTGCGCGCAGGATTTTTAATTACATCCTCGCTGCGTGTGTGCCTGTTCGTTGGTGTTAAATAAAACCTGCTGCATTTCGGATGCCCAATTTCGCCGACGCGTTGTTTGCTGCGAGCTGTTTGCAGACAGAGCTCGTTTGCGCGTGTTTCGCTTGATAACTCTGATAGTCGCTTGAAAAATTTTCAAAACATTCAACAATTACATTCATTATTTTCATAATTACCATTCTCCTTAAAATCATACATAATTTTATCTTTAATCATTAAATAAGCATTGTTTAAATAGCATTTTGTATTAACAAATTTAAATAACATTATATACTAGCAATTTTAAATAGCATTATACACGAACAATTTTAAATAACATTATATACTAGCAATTTTAAATATCATGTTACCCTAACAATTTTAAATAGCATTTTGTATTAACAATTTTAAATAACATTACATACTAGCAATTTTAAACAGCATCGTACCCTAACAATTTTAAATAGCATTATATACTAGCAATTTTAAACAGCATCATACCCTAACAATGTTAAATAACATTATGTACCAGTAATTTAAAACAGCATTTTAGGCCAACAATTTTAAACAGCATCATACCCTAACTATTTTAAATAACATTATATACTAGCAATTTTAAACAGCATCATATCCTAACAATTTTAAATAACATTATATACTAGCAATTTTAAACAGCATCATACCCTAACAATTTTAAATAACATTATATACTAGCAATTTTAAACAGCATCATACCCTAACAATTTTAAATAACATTATATACTAGCAATTTTAAACAGCATTGTACCCTAACAATTTTAAATAGCATTATATGCTAGCAATTTTAAACAGCATCGTACCCGAGCAATTTTAAATAGCATTATATACTAGCAATTTTAAGTAGCATTATATAATAGCAATTTTAAACAGCAATTCCAACGTAGAGTTAAAATTCGCAGACATCGAATGATGACGTAACAGCGTAAACTCCAAGACGATAAAGATGAGGGTTTCATTAACGAAGGCATCTGTTGAACAGGATTGTGGATCGAGCGGAAACCGATACCGCAAGAACGAGATCGCAGCTGGCGCGTTACAAGGTACATCGAGGACGACACTTTCCCGAGGACAGTTGTAATTTCCCGAAGGCTGTGACTTGGCCCGATCGCAGCCTCGCGATCATACACCACCACGCTTCTTCCACCAGAGCAAATATCAGAGCGTAGTTTCGTGCTGTTTGCACGGCTTCCGCTTCGTTACCGTAGCTCCAGATTGTGCGCCGCATTATTCAGAATATAGACATTAAGCTCATGATGGAATATCCGAGGAACGTCCTTGCTGGCCGCATGAATTTTCCAACTGGTTCACGATACCCGTCCTCATTCTCTTTCATTATCGACACTGTTTCTGATGTATCCGCAAAAATACAGATCTTGATCATTGAACTAATATCAATTTAAGGACCACTTTTCAATATTTTACACGTTTTTCGTGAAATTGGAAAAAATGTTCAAATTGTAATGATGTCATTTATTAGCTAATAAAATGATACACTACTACTGTACATGACATTAGCCCTTCCCGTGCCATTTATTTATCAGATGCGTCAGTCAAGACTAATTAATCAGCGCTGTAACATTAAAGTTACAAACAAAGAAAGTTAAAATTATGCGCATTTTATATTCAGGGATCCTTGATAATGTAATTTATAGCTGCACCTAAATTTCACCTAAAGTTAAAGAGCATTCAAAATTTGAGTAAGATTTGTCAAATTTGAATAGTAAGTGCGTCAGACTCGTCAAAGTACGAGAAGAGGTTAATGTCTTCCATCCTTTGAGTCACAGATTAAACCAACGTATTTAATAATAATTTTGCATGGTCTATACAATTTTCCAAATATGATACAATGTTATAGCCATAAGAATAAAATTTTTGTAGTTCTAATTCGATGGCCAAGGTTCACCAGCTCATCTGTCATACGTCCACGACCGAAGTAATTTCGCAGCCGTACGTTACTGCCCCCTGTCGACGTTCTCCGCAACGATCGAGAAGCACCGACAGCAAGAACGGAACTCCAGGTGAAAAATGCCCGTCCAAATTATTTCCCGATCGCGTTTAACGAGTAGTTCTCGCGTGTAAATTTGCGCGTTCCAACAGTCAAACATTTCCGGCTGAGATAGAAGCAGGTCGTTGTTCCGGTAACGACCTTGCTGCCGGAGCAATTTCTGTCGCATCCTCGCCGGAATGCCGATCCTCGCTCGGTCGCTGCTTTCCGATGCATCTTCGTCGACCCGCGATTCGATGAGCTACACGGGAACCGGCTCGCGTTATTACCGTTAACGACGAACGAAAACAACGGAGCTCGTAAACGAGGGCGTATGCGGCGAGTTTCCATCGCGTCGTGTCGTTAACCACGCTCCGTAAAACGGACCCCGAGAGTCCTCGTTAATGCCGAATACTTCTGGTTGTTAGTTTCAATAGCGTACGATCTTGACGTTCCGACAGGCAAGCTCCCGCAGGAAAAATATGGCGGCGGAAATCTTGAGTTGGATCATTTGGATCTTTAGGTACTTTTTTTGGGCAATGATTATAGCAGTCGAAGCCCATATAAAATCAATTAATCAATCTTTAGGTACTTTTTTGGACCAATGATCATAGCAGTAGAGGCCCATATAAAATCAATCAATCAATTAATCAATCTTTAGGTACTTTTTTGGGCCAATGATCATAGCAGTCGAGGCCCAAATAAAATCAGTCAATCAGTTAATCAATCTTTAGGTACTTTTTTGGGCCAATGATCATAGCAGTCGAGGCCCAAATAAAATCAGTCAATCAGTTAATCAATCTTTAGGTACTTTTTTGGGCCAATGATCATAGCAGTCGAGGCCCAAATAAAATCAGTCAATCAGTTAATCAATCTTTAGGTACTTTTTTGGGCCAATGATCATAGCAGTCGAAGCCCATATAAAATCAATCAATCTTTAGGTACTTTTTTGGGCCAATGATCATAGCAGTCGTGGCACATATAAAATCAATCAATTAATTAATCAATCTTTAGGTACTTTTTTTGGGAAAATGCAAAAATCTGAGTGGGTCAAGAATTTGGAAATTGAGATTTGGAATTTGGGCAGATTGGAACTTGAGCAAATGTGGATATGGAAATGTAAGAATCTGAGGAGATTGGGATCTGAGAAAATGTGGATGTGGGAGTCTAGAACTTTGCAGAGATTGGGATTTGGAAAGTGTGGATGTGGGAGTGTAGTAATTTGAGAAGATTGGGATTTGAGGTAGTGTGGATGTGGGAGTCTAGGACTTTGCAGAGATTGGGATTTGGAAAGTGTGGATGTGGGAGTGTAGGAATTTGAGAAGATTTGAATTTGGGAAACTGTGGAAGTGGGAGGGTAGGAATTTGAGGAGATTGGGATTTGAGAAAGTGTGGATGTGGGAGGGTAGGAATTTGAGGAGATGGGAATTTGGGAAAGTGTGGATGTGGAAGTGTAAGAACTTGAGGTGATTGGGATTTGGGAAAGTGTGGATGTGGAAGTGTAAGAATTTGAGAAGATTGGGATTTGAAAAAGTGTGGATGTGGGAATCTAGGAATTTGAGGAGATTGGGATTTGAGAAAGTGTGGATGCGGTAAGCTAGAAATTTGTAGAGATTGGAAAAATGTAGATGTGAGGGTCCAGCAATTTGAGAAGATTGGGATTTGGGAAACAGTGGATGTGGGAGTCCAAAATTTGAAGAAATTAAGATTTAAGAAAGTGTGAACATGTGAATATAGGAAATTAAAGATTTGAAATATTGAGTAACCAAAAATTTAAAAGTCCACAAATTTTCCATGTAAAAATAGTAGAACATCGCAACCACGTTATTACCTCATACAAATAATCGTTAACGAAACAAAACATAACAGCTTCAGCACTTTTTCGACGCCTCCGCGACCCGCTAAATTTCGACACGTATAATATTGATTTTACGAAATCAGTTATTTGATATTTGTTTTGTGTCGAGCGATACGTTGATTGTTACGGGTGTTAGCAATCACCGGCGCAACAGATTTAACGCAATTTATCATATTTATCGTTAACTCGCGCAGTAATTTATAACTGCTAAATACGGAAATCAGATATCGAGCGTTTCATACGAGTGATGAAAGAAATTAATTGTACCAACCGATTACGTAACCATAAACAGCAATATTAATCCAATAAAATGGCCGATAAGTAATGACTCTGTCCGCAAGCCATTCAGATACGTACAATTCCCAGCTTTCTCTTATACCGAAACTAATTACATCGCGCCTTTATCGCGTTAAGTATAAGTTGCATATCGAACTTTTACGGCTTGTAAAAAACCTTGGGATCGAGCCGTCGTGATTTAACGAGCGATTCAAACAGAAAAGGAACTTGTACCGTCCAACCGGGAGATTTCTATGACCCAGTTCGGGGAAGTTTACAATCGTTATCGTCGCATCTTCACTGAGCAAGTTTTTGCGAACTTTCAGCAACGAGAAAAATCTCGGCGAAGGTCACGGTCGGAGACAAATAAATTTTCTGGAGGAAAACATGCAGATTGGGGTGACACGGTTTCAGTCAAGCGGCATCTTGAAGGTTAAAATTATTTACATTCTCGAATATGGAAATTATAGACTTTTAAAATGGAACTACATTAAAAGTTAGACTTGGATTTGGGGATTTAGTGCATCCCATTATCAACTAATCTCGCATTATAATATTTGGAAATTTAGGGATTTGGGGATGTAGGGAATTGGAAATTTAGGGATTTGGGGATGCAGGGAATTGGGGATGTAGGGATTTGGGAATGTAGGGATTTGGGGATATGTGGATTTGGGACATGTGGATTTAGGACATGTGGATTTGGGGATATGTGGATTTGGGGATATGTGGATTTGGGGATATGTGGATTTGGGGATATGTGGATTTGGGGATATGTGGATTTGGGGATATGTGGATTTGGGGATATGTGGATTTGGGGATATGTGGATTTGGGATATGTGGATTTGGGGATATGTGGATTTGGGGATATGTGGATTTGGGACATGTGGATTTGGGATATGTGGATTTAGGACATGTGGATTTGAGGATATGTGGATTTGGGACATGTGGATTTGGGAATATGTGGATTTGGGGACATGTGGATTTGGGACATGTCGATTTGGGACATGTGGATTTGGGGATATGTGGGTTTGGGACATGTGGATTTGAGGATATGTGGATTTGGGAATATGTGGATTTGGGAACATGTGGATTTGGAGATATGTGCACCTCCATTATTAACTAATCTCACATTATAAATTCCTCGCTTGAAATGACTAATATAATAAATCATAGCGATCTTACTTTAAAACTGACCCATCCAACCTACATCACCAGAGACTAAATCAAAGAACCAGAAAGTGACTATCCTCGATCGCTAATTTCCATCGAAGACTTTTCCTACGGCTTATTTGTTCCCCTCCGAAGTTAGTACAATTGAAAAGTAATGAATCCGAAGTAGCTCGATCGATCGTGATCGACGCGGACTTTCGACCAAACTTTCGAGTTTGCCCCTGTTCCCCTCACGCAAAGCACTCTCCAAGTTAAGCAACGAAAGATCTCCGCGGGCAAACTTTGCATCCTGAAATTTCAATCGTCGGGAAAATGCAGGCGACTTATGTAAATTTGCGCTGTGTCCGCGGTAGAGAGTGTTTGCTGTCGGTTCATGCGACAGACGTTCGTTTCCTTCATACGTTGGAGAACGCACTCGACACGAACACGCATCGGAAGAAAGTGCATCGATATTAGGAGGAGAGAGTGTGCCGCCCGTCGATAACGCGAATGCGCGTCCAACGAGGAATCTTCCCACGACATAAAATATGCAGCAGAACCCGCGTACAGGAAGCTCATACATTTTAAAGCGAGCGAACAAGTAGCCGCTCAGCAGAAAAACGCGAAACCGCTCAACCACGAAGCGAAAGGGAAATCTACTTTTACGTTCATTCAGGATGAGTATTCGAATCGGAAATAATATTGTGTATGCGGAGTATCTTCTCTAAGTGAGGTTGCTTTTGTTCAAAGTTTAATACATTATTCTTTTAAGAGGAAGTATAATGTTGTTGCTCATAGAGATTAAAAATTTTTTTTTATGAGCTTTCGTCAGAGTGTCATATTTTGTGCACATGAAAAGATGTACATGTTAGCTGATGTTTTAGTATTCATGTATTCGTTCTTCATTATATTGTGTCTGACCATGAACGTCACTTTTCACTGTGGCTGTCACATGTGACTGCTGTTGTAATTCAGTTAAATTATTTATTTATAGGAAAAGCAGACAAAAGATACATTCTATGACTCTCAGTATTGAGACACTAATATACACTACTATATTGAAATACAAAATTGAAAGACCAAGTATTCTTGTTCTTAATAAACCGTACTATATTGTGTCTGACCACAAACGTCACATTTCACTGTGGATGTCACATGTGACTGCCGTTACAATTCAGATCAATTCAATTCAGTTCAGTCATACTAGATTAGAACGTACTACCTTTTAACAAGAAAATTAAAAGACCTGCACCTACATTTTTAATCGTAATCCGTATATTGTCTGCCTACAAACGTCACATTTCCCTGTGACACATACATGACTGTAGCCATTGCATACCATCACATATATGACTGTTCCGTTGCGTTGACCTTGCAATTAAATTAATTATACGAACAGCAAAACCTTTGTACACCAGAAAAGATGAAACCGATAAAATTCCAACCATGACAACGTTAATTTTCACAGTAGCAACCGTGTCAAAAGTGAATGGTTAAACGGCGCATCCGAGAAAAGTTAATAAAACGTCCGGTTAAAGTGCCGGGACAATTAAACGTGGCAACGAACAAAGTTATCGCGAGGATGAAATCAGTGTCAGCGTAATCGCGACGTTAATACCCTGACCACGAAGAGATAGGGTAGTTGGCGAGGATCCTGGTCTTCGGCGTCGCGTGCTTTTCACGGAAAACGTCCTCGGCCTTGTGCCGGTGCTTTCGACCTCTGCGGTCACTATTATCGGACAAACTATCACGATATTTCGCAAGCCCTCGGGCAAGCTGCAGCTGCGCCCGCAGAGATTGCGGGCCAGTTTCGCGGACACAAAGGCGAATTCACAAGAACGAGCATCGACCGTCCGATTCATTCCCCACGGGACCAGACGTCCCTTCGACGTCGAAACGTCGTTTCAACTGTTATCGCACGACGAACCAACTGTCGCTCTCCTTTGCCCAAATCTCCCCGAACGTATTACTTTTATTTTTTGTACCGTTTCGGATTCTTTGCACGAACAAATTTTATGCTGGTTTGGATGGTTTTTAGGGGATTTGAGTTAGGTTGAAAATTAGATGGTGCATAGTTTGATGGGAGATGCAAATAAAAATATTCGAATTATGATATGGATTGTATAGTAATTGTACTATTAGTGGATGAGTCATATGGGGATTTGAATGTTGATGGATGAGGTAGTGATGGGTAGGTGCTAGTTGAGGTAGTGATGGGTAGGTGCTAGCTGAGGTAGTGATGGGTAGGAGCTAGCTGAGGTAGTGATGGGTATAAGAGTGCACGGTGGGTGTAGGTATTAACTAGTGAGGGTTCATGCAGATTTCAAGTTTTCGGATTTAGAAAGACAGAGATATAGTCATTTGGAAGTTTGAGAATTGGGAAATTGGAAACTTGAAAATTTCTAAAAAGAAATTTGGAATTCGAGAATTTTTATATTGGGAAGTTGGAAACTTGAGAAGTTGAGAAATTTGAGAATACAAAAATTCAGGAAAGTGAGAGTCAAATAACTTGAGAATTCAGTCATTTAAGAATCCTAAAAATTTTAGAATTTTGAGTTCTGAAAATTAAATAATTTATAAAGTGAAAAAAATTAAGAGTTCTCTCACTAATTCTATAGAACTTAAAATTTTCAAACTATAAAAATGTGAATCCCGTCAACATAAACGAACAATAAACTTGTAATGAACTTATCTCAACTATACAAATGACAAACATTTTCCTATCAAAGAGATTTTCCTATTGGCTCGAGAAAAACGTTTCTAGAAAGCCATGTCACGAAGTGGCCATTACCTTTCAATATTTCTCATCATCGAGCCCTCTCGGCGGTCGTACAGAGGAGATATAAGAAAACGCGATAGTGAAAGATGTTCAGACACGACGGAGACGTGGCTAATGGTTTCCGTAGTCTCACAAGATGGAGCAACTTTTCTCGTGTCGAAGAATCAGGACTTTCTTATCTGTAACTGCTTGCTTTTCCATCGCGAACAAGAGAGAACTTTTAACATTTAAATATGTCGTTATGAACTATTAACTTCAAAATTCGTTAGAATGTTACTCGAGAATATGACTCAAAATTACGATCGTTTACGTCTTTTGGCAAAGAGTTAAATTAAAATGTCAAAGAGTTATAGGATCATTTTGTTAATACTGAAATTATCAAACTCACATGACAGGTTCACAAGATTCTTATTTAAAATTACAATATTAAGACATTATTTTTAATCGTGAGATACATTTTTACATTCGTTTTCTGAGACTTGTTCTTGCTGCTCTTTGTGAAAAATAGCTCGATGCGAATGTTGACATTAACTAACTAGTTCACTAACCCACACGAGGTAGTTGCTGATTTAGTTTATTCAGAGTCTGGTATTTGGTTGGGCTCTGCTGAAGCGTTTCTAATATTTTTACATTTCCGCACAGGTAAATAATTTCAAAGCTACATGTGGTCCACAGCACGGTTAGCTTTTGAATTACAGAGGCTGAGGTAACTTTTCGTTCCTTCAGGTAGGTAGGCTTTTTAACACTGCCACAGTGAGGCAGTAGAAAATAGTATTAGATAATACTTTCATTTTTAACAAATTTTATCAGATATATCCAAAATATTTTCTGATACTTACTAGACATAGTAATACGAATATTTCTAGCTGGTTAAGTGAACAAATCCTTAATGATGCGAATGATATACATATAGTGATACATATGAAAATTTGAACTGAGGTAGTGATGGGTTGGTGCTAGTTAAGGTAGTGATGGGTATAAGAGTGCACAGTGGGTGTAGTTATTAGCTAGTGAGGATTCATGCAGATTTCAAGTTTTCTTTAGAAATACAGAGATATTGTAATTTGGTACGCTCATAGGTGATGTGGAAGTCAATGTGTTAAGTTTATGATATTACTGAATGTGAATGATCTATACAGGGTGTCTCACAACTCGTGTAGGTCCCTGAAATGGGAGGTAGCTGACGTGATTCTAAGCAACATTTTCCTTTGCAAAAATCGGGTTTGAAGCGTCGTTTTCGAGTTATTAACGAAAAACACGGACCAATCAGAACGCCGGGATTACGCGCGCCGAGAAGCGAGAGCGAAAGCTTCGAGCCGGTCGCCGGAGTGCGAGCGCGATCAACTGAGTTTTCCTCGGAACTCTCTTAACGTCTAATAAGAAGTCTTTACATCGAAACTCAGTTAAATAACAAACAGAATAATTAAAAGTAATGTTCATTTATTCATTCCTCATGAAGGAGAATCGGAATTAGTTATGTGTAATTGATCTAAAGTATGCAAATGGAATTTATTGAATACTGTAATTCGTTATCGACAAGGAATGTGACATTAAATATCGAAATTTATTTGTTTTATTTCCGACAGTAATATTGGCCAACGAATTTACGTATTTTAATAGGAAATACTTATTCTGTTTGTAAAAAAAAAAGAGTTTCAATGTGAGATCTAACAAATGTATTAACGTCTCTACTAATTTATAGGAAATTTATTAAAATAAGACTTACCAATTCTTTGAAAATAATCCTGTTTGTTAATAATTCGAGAGTGAAAGTGATGGGGTAATTGCCACTGGGTCGTCCTGCCGATGTTGACCTGTCGCAGACATTGGCACTTTATAACACAGCTGGTGTCACTCACAGGTCACTGCACTGTCTTTATTTCAAAACACTTTTGTTTTCACTTTCACTTTCTGGAGAATCCCTGGTAAAAGGTATTGTCCTTCCCGACGCCTCCGAGAGTGTCCGAAAGGGACCGATTATTTTAATATTGTCCTGGACTGCTCCTGCGATTAATAATAATTCCCCAAGATCCATGTTGAAAACTGCAGGTGCTGTGAAAAGTCCTCAGAATTTAGATTATGCGGCCGTATAAACTTATACGGGTGCATCTCGTTCTCTTGAAGAATTCGATGTACCGCGGAGCGATGCATACTGAAATAAAATACAGAAATGTATTAATAAATGAAGAAGGATACTTTAATATTAACGTTTAAATACTATTAACATTACTTACCCTAAACGGCGAGCGACGTCTCCTATGCTTAGCGTTCCATCTTCATGGAACTCTTTGACTACCTCGCGTTCCTTTTGCACTCGACGTAAATATAAAAAATATAAAATTTTGCGTTAGTCCTTTGCAGAGACATTCCGATGGTTACTGTCCGGCAGCTCTCACGAAAATGCTCACGGGTCAAACATAGCTTTCTTTTCAAAAACCACTCTACCTCTACCCACCCCATGGCTGGATATTTTAACAAAAGTGTGCATATTGTTTGAAAGACTTCCCCGAGTCTGATTGCCATTTTTGAACGTCCGCACGTGTTTTTGGAAACAATCAATTATACGACAGCCGATAGCTGCGAGACTCGAATTCACCTGGATTGCCCATTGTCTCGTTTAAGCTTGACCGTGCAATAAATTGTGCGAAGACGAACTAACGAAAAGCTAATTACCTTAGATGACCCTTTTTACCAGACATTAAACATTTTGGTATAGCACGTACCAGCAGTCGCTTTACAAAACAAAGTTCGGAGCCGTAAAACAGTTCATTTCTCGCACCGACTGCTTTGTGTTTTCGTGTTATCTGGCCAGGTATTGACGAACGGTATGTGACCAGAGGACAAAAAACCGTGTACAATACCAAAATGTTTAATGTCTGGTAAAAAGGATCATCTAAGGTAATTAGCTTTCCGTTAGTTCGTCTTCGCACAATTTATTGCACGGTCAAGCCTAAACGAGACAATGGGCAATCCAGGTGAATTCGAGTCTCGCAGCTATCGGCTGTCGTATAATTGATTGTTTCCAAAAACACGTGCGGACGTTCAAAAATGGCAATCAGACTCGGGGAAGTCTTTCAAACAATATGCACACTTTTGTTAAAATATCCAGCCATGGGGTGGGTAGAGGTAGAGTGGTTTTTGAAAAGAAAGCTATGTTTGACCCGTGAGCATTTTCGTGAGAGCTGCCGGACAGTAACCATCGGAATGTCTCTGCAAAGGACTAACGCAAAATTTTATATTTTTTATATTTACGTCGAGTGCAAAAGGAACGCGAGGTAGTCAAAGAGTTCCATGAAGATGGAACGCTAAGCATAGGAGACGTCGCTCGCCGTTTAGGGTAAGTAATGTTAATAGTATTTAAACGTTAATATTAAAGTATCCTTCTTCATTTATTAATACATTTCTGTATTTTATTTCAGTATGCATCGCTCCGCGGTACATCGAATTCTTCAAGAGAACGAGATGCACCCGTATAAGTTTATACGGCCGCATAATCTAAATTCTGAGGACTTTTCACAGCACCTGCAGTTTTCAACATGGATCTTGGGGAATTATTATTAATCGCAGGAGCAGTCCAGGACAATATTAAAATAATCGGTCCCTTTCGGACACTCTCGGAGGCGTCGGGAAGGACAATACCTTTTACCAGGGATTCTCCAGAAAGTGAAAGTGAAAACAAAAGTGTTTTGAAATAAAGACAGTGCAGTGACCTGTGAGTGACACCAGCTGTGTTATAAAGTGCCAATGTCTGCGACAGGTCAACATCGGCAGGACGACCCAGTGGCAATTACCCCATCACTTTCACTCTCGAATTATTAACAAACAGGATTATTTTCAAAGAATTGGTAAGTCTTATTTTAATAAATTTCCTATAAATTAGTAGAGACGTTAATACATTTGTTAGATCTCACATTGAAACTCTTTTTTTTTACAAACAGAATAAGTATTTCCTATTAAAATACGTAAATTCGTTGGCCAATATTACTGTCGGAAATAAAACAAATAAATTTCGATATTTAATGTCACATTCCTTGTCGATAACGAATTACAGTATTCAATAAATTCCATTTGCATACTTTAGATCAATTACACATAACTAATTCCGATTCTCCTTCATGAGGAATGAATAAATGAACATTACTTTTAATTATTCTGTTTGTTATTTAACTGAGTTTCGATGTAAAGACTTCTTATTAGACGTTAAGAGAGTTCCGAGGAAAACTCAGTTGATCGCGCTCGCACTCCGGCGACCGGCTCGAAGCTTTCGCTCTCGCTTCTCGGCGCGCGTAATCCCGGCGTTCTGATTGGTCCGTGTTTTTCGTTAATAACTCGAAAACGACGCTTCAAACCCGATTTTTGCAAAGGAAAATGTTGCTTAGAATCACGTCAGCTACCTCCCATTTCAGGGACCTACGCGAGTTGTGAGACACCCTGTATACAATTGGTGTAATAAAATATACGACATATATTGTGTTACACATGTACTTATGTTGACGGAACAGTAACAAAGTTTCATAAACTGTCTTCCTATAATATACCATTACATGTCGGATCATAAATGTGTTTTTTCCCGTCACAACACGCCAAAGAAAATTTCGCCTCGAAATAAACGATGGTAGAAACGAAGCGTCATTTTTCCATCTGTGAAAGGGAAACGTTGCACGCGATGCTATGCACCGGAGGAAGATGCAGAAAACGTGAAGCTACGAGTACACAGTACACGATCGGGCAATGTTGGAAGGCTGCCAATAATGTAAATCATGATGTCGAACGTGCGTGTCGCACGCACTCGCTCGAAACACGCGAACCAGTCGCATTGTCAGAGCGAAAACCGCGTACATTTTTCTTGTCCCTAGGCTGTCTAGGGATCATAGTTTAATAAACCCGTTCGTTGTCTTCGTGGCGAATTCACTTCCGATTTAACACCGACAGTTTTTTCCGGTTACGGTGCTTGATTTACAACCGGGGACATTGTCGCTGGAATATTTTGTATTCCATGCATGTGACAAAATTGGTTATCACGTACGAGCGTTTTTTTATTTATCGTGCATTCTTTTTTCGGCGCACTTTGCATATTATGTCTGATATTAAATACACCCGTGGAATACGTTCGCTGGATTTTGGAAACGTAATGGCGGAACACAGATGCGTTTACAATCTCGGAAATAATTGTAAACGCACGGGGAATATATTATGGAAGGAAAACGGACGCTTGGTGCATAGAAATAGATTGATAAGGAGACATCTGCTCAGGTAAAAATTCGCTTTCAACTTCGGTATGTTACATAATTTTCTTAACTTTTAACTCGATTTGTGAAACGTAAGCTACATTTTGACGATAGCTAATTGTATCAATCTTCAAAATATATTTTGTCTGTTAAAATAGAAATTTACCTCTTACTTCAATAAAATAGACTTTGTGTAAAATTTCAGTTAACTCAATTAATTCAGTAAAATAATTTTTATGTATTTTATTTAATTTTGAAAAATGCATCAAGTATCTTAAATTACTTCATCAATTTAAGGAAATGTCCCAAATATGTATCAAGTTTCCATAAAGGAAGACAAATAGTATAACAAGTTTATGTAAAGAAAATCGGTTTCTCAGAAACGTAATTTCCCACCGTAACCTGATTAGTTCGATAAAATCTAATATGTTCCCTACTTCTAACGAACAGCAAGAATGCTGGGAGGAAATGACGAAGAGATTTTACAAGCGCGATATGGAAACCATGACACAACGTTAGCATGCATACTTCGCAAGGCGATCGGTGACTTCTCTAATTGACTCTTGACTTCTCGTTAATTGTGCTAATTTCACTTCTTCAAAATACGTCCTATATGTCTGTAAACTTGAATTTAGTCACACGATTTTTGCCAAAACAATAATGTAGATCACGATCAAAAGTAATAACAAAATTTAATATTAATGTTATTCACATTTTAATGGGATCAACCTTGTAGGTATTTTAGAAAAACAGACTTGACTGTTGTACAATAAAAAAATATGATGAATAGTGTACAATTAAAAAATATGATAAATATTGTACAACTAAAAAATATGATGAATAGTGTACAATTAAAAAATATGATAAATATTGTAGAATTAAAAATATGATGAATATTGTAGAATTAAAAATATGATAAATATTGTACAATTTAAAATATGATAAATATTGTACAACTAAAAAATATGACGAATAGTGTACAATTAAAAAATATGATAAATATTGTAGAATTAAAAATATGATAAATATTGCACAATTAAAAATATGATAAATATTGTATAATCAAAAAATATGTTAAATATTGTACAATTAAAAAAATGATAAATGTTATACAATAAAAAATATTATAAATATCATACAATGAAAAAATATGATAAACATTGTGTACAATTTGTATTGTAATACAAAATATGATAAATATTGTGCTGTTAAAAAAAAATATTTTTTAATATGATACAATTAAGAAATGAACAAAACAATGTAATAAAAAAAAAATTGCAAAATTACCTACACCTGTATAAAAGAATGCAAACTACCAAGATAAAATTTGCTTGAGACAGTAAGATAACCATCAATAATTCCCAGAAAGCAAGAATTTCATTTCGAAACTTACCAATCTCGTTTTAAAAGTTGTACAATATAAATCCAATTCGCAGAAAGCGGCGAGCCGAATGATTCGTCGATAAAGTTAATCGTGGAACGCGATAGCAGGAAATTGGCTGCGCGACTTTGTGAAAATCACTTGACGAATCGAGTGCAGCACAAACGCAACTGTACGCACCGCAACTTTAATTCGCTGTCAATCCGAAATCCAAGCCACGGTATCGACACATTTTCAATCGACACGTTTGTTGAAAAGCTTACACTTTTCTCTTATGAAAACTTCACCGGTATACTTCGTACGATTTCTATATTTGCAACGTCATGGAGGCTGAAGATATCTTCCACTTCCGGTACACCGATCCTCTTTCGACGAGTACGCGAGGTACACGTTCGATTTTGATATCGTTGGTTATTTTTTTAGAACATAGACTCCTTGAGAGTACAACGCGCGTAGTGAAGGCTATAGTAGGCCACTTCCGGTAGGCTTGTGAATATTGACGTACGGCTGCACACGTGTGTCCACGTTACTGACTAACTATTCGGAAGCCAAATTTTCTACCTCTGTATCTTTATATTTTTTTATATCTATTTTTGTATTGTTCTTTGTGTTTGTATGTAATTTTTTTCATTCTCTCCATCTTTACATTCCTATATTTAATTTTTTTTAATATTGTGTCTTCACATTCTAGGTTTCTAAATCATCAGAGTGTATATCTGACTTGTAATAATCATATTTGTATAATAATATATGTGCAATAACATTTACAACTGTCTAAATTTATAAAATGACATATAACATGACACATGATATGAATCATAAGTAAAGAATGAAATCATAAAAATACCATCTAAACATCATACATTTCACAATGTCTCCTAAAACAGCCTTCCTCGTAACCTCAAATTTTAACTACATAGCCTAACTATAATACATACAAACCAATGTTAAAAGACACTAAACTCAAATACTTTTCAGACTAAAAGAAAAGGTCTCAATTAATCTCACTGCACTGCACCTTGGACAATAAAAATAACACAATATTTACTCTTATCACCTCGTTATCGATGCACTCGCGTACACTCGTATCTCGCACGAACGAGCGTTCGATCGCAAAAGATACACAGTTCAACAAAAAAAAAAGCAAAGACAGCAAGAGGATCGTTAAGCGTAAAGGAGATGGAGAGAGAGTGAAAGAAGAGGGTGTTGGACAGGTAAGACGAAAAGGAATCGCGAAAAGTATCGAGACACGCGCGTCTCGAAGGAACGAGGAGACCGTTCCTCCTTTTCCGCTTGGTCTGCGTCGTTTTCTGACTCACACATCGGCCCAAAGGCGGCTCTTAGCGAACACAGAAATCCGAAAGAGGAGAGGGAATACTCGTCAACGATTACGAATGCAATTCGCGTAACCGCGTACAGTCGAGAGCGGGTCTGAACTCCCTAGGGAAAATATGACGATCATGGGGAAAACTTATAGGCTATCATTTTTGTTGATTTGTGGTAATTCGAGCGTTTGGTGGTGGGTTCTTTTTGGGGAGATGATGATTTGAGGGGAGACGATTTTGGAAATTTAGGGATTTGGGGATATGTGGATTTGGGGATATGTGGATTTGGGGATATGTGGATTTGGGGATATGTGGATTTGGGGATATGTGGATTTGGGGATATGTGGATTTGGAGATGTGTGGATTTGGGATATGTGGACTTAGGGATATGTAGATTTGGGGATATGTGGATTTGGAACATGTGGATTTGGAGATGTGTGGATTTGGGATATGTGGACTTGGGGATATATGGATTTGGGGATATGTGGATTTGAAGATATGTCGATTTGCGGATATGTGGATTTGGGGATATGTGGATTTGGGGATATGTGGATTTGGGGATATGTGGATTTGGGGATATGTGGATTTGGGGATATGTGGATTTGGGGATATGTGGATTTGGGGATATGTGGATTTGGAGATGTGTGGATTTGGGATATGTGGACTTAGGGATATGTAGATTTGGGGATATGTGGATTTGGAACATGTGGATTTGGAGATGTGTGGATTTGGGATATGTGGACTTGGGGATATATGGATTTGGGGATATGTGGATTTGAAGATATGTCGATTTGCGGATATGTGGATTTGGGGATATGTGGATTTGGGGATATGTGGATTTGGGGATATGTGGATTTGGGGATATGTGGATTTGGGGATATGTGGATTTGGGGATATGTGGATTTGGGGATATGTGGATTTGGGGATATGTGGATTTGGGGATATGTGGATTTGGGGATATGTGGATTTGGGGATATGTGGATTTGGGGATATGTGGATTTGGGGATATGTGGATTTGGGATGTGGATTTGGACATGTGTGGATTTGGAGATATGTGGATTTGCAGATATGTGGATTTGGGATATGTGACTCTAGGAATTTGGGAATTAATGGATTTGGAACTTTAGAGACTTGAAATCCTAGAAATCTGGAGTCATAACAAGTTTGAACAATGAACTATTTCAAAATTTCAAACCTTCAAACTTTGATAACTGCAAAGTTCGAAATTATTATTGTTTTATTAATCTAGCTATACTCAAACATTGGAACATGAAAATTACTCTCAAATTAGAAAATCATGTAATTTGCATATGTATCGGTATTCAAAGGAAGTCTCAAGTTGCATCCAAGTGTACAAAGATGAACCTGACGAGATCGATGTGTTTCCTTTCTTCTACCCTAGATCCCCTAGCGTTTCTCATTTTGTTGGAAATTCAATCGTGGACCATCTTCGTCACGCAATCTGGGTTAATGCCTTTACACGGAACTCTAAGAAAAGAGTCCCATTCGTCCAACGAAATCAAGCCGTGCAAATGGAAAGCACTATTAAGCTTGCGTTTTATTAAGCTCGAATACAGGTGTAAGTTGAACGTACAAGGATTTTATTGCGCTTCGTGAACAGAATTTTGTATGTTCCATTACTTTCGTAGTCCACTAAAAGTATGCATGTTACCTCAAAGTGTAACTGTTTAACCATATGTGTATTGTAGGAGGAATGTATGTATGTCATTAATGTAGGTCTGAATGTGTGTATGTACATATGATATGAATGATGTGTGAATGTATGTATGTGTGATAGGGATGACATGTGAATGTATGTATATATGATACGAATATGTGTATGAATGTATGTATGATATGAATCATGTGTGACATGTATGTACGTGTGACATGGATGATATGTGAATGTATGTATGATACGAATATGTGTATGAATGTATGTATGATATGAATCATGTGTGACATGTATGTACGTATGGTATGAATATATGAACGAATACATATATGTATGCATGTGTGTACGTATGTGTACATGTACATATATCCACATAAGTATAATAAGAAAAAAAGTAGTGACACGTAAATAAACGTCATGTGAAGATAAAAATGACATAACCTGATACTAAAAACTTGACTTATTATATATAGAAGACGATTAGGTTGAGTACTGCAGATTACAAGCATTCCAACGCGCGTCCTTTGAATCACGTAACGAAGACACGTAGTCAACAACCACGTTGTTTCCCTACCACCATCGTCGACGAATGACCCCTCTTTCATCCATAAACGCTGCTTGTTTCTTTTATGCAAACGTGTGAATGCGCGAACACCATCGAATGATTCATTCAGAGGAGAACGTCTGTGCATTTCCTCGGCATTCGATGCACTCGCGATTTCTTGGTATTAATAGAATGGCTAATGTGGGATCCGTCGTTCAATGGAAATAATTACGGAATGTTTGCGGATAAGGGATTGGTTTGTAGGAATTATTTTAGAATCTCTGATAAATGATATTTGCAAAAATATTTATAGTACAAAAGCAATTTCTACAACTTTTCTGGAATGGAACGCACTTTTAAAATTAATTGTTTTAAATTCTTTTTTACATAGGTATAATATAAATCTACTATACTTGTATCGTAAAGTACATCTGGTATCTGACACTCCGTTACAAGGGTTTCAAATTCCAAATACCGGTCGTAATTAGACCTCGCTTTAACAACACATCTCGTAACTAAAATTCGCTCGCAATTCCAGCTACGAGAAGTTAATATTCAAAAATAATTACAATGTACGTTCTCGCAAACTCGTCTCATTGTGCTCGGCTACAGCGTGAGCAATTAAAACATAGGAAAGCTGTTCATACCGTTGTGGAGTTTCATGTTTCCGCTCCAACGTCTTTCGAATTCTCGAAATAAAATTAGAAACGAACCCGTATTGTCTGGTCGCGTTTAATGGAATGATCCGCGAGCCAGAAACGACATCGACTTCTCGCGTTTCGCGACACAGTTCGCCACAATGCTGTACATTAATCGCATAACAGCTCGTTACGCAACCTCTTTTCTCATTGTGTCGACGAATTGTACGTCCCTGTAACGATCGACACGCTGGCACATAATGATCCTTTGTTTTTCTTCGATCCACGATACAAAAGTGCGAACGATGCACAACTTGCGCAGCCCGTTGCGATTCCTCGTTTACAAAGCGCCGTAAACAACTGAACCGCGAACACGCACGGTTTACATCATGTTCGCGGCGGACTATTTAACTTTAACGACCTGAAATGGGTTCCGTGCTGTTCGATCACTTTTTCGTCTACAGTTGTTTATCTCGTTCAGGTGTATTGTGTAGCTGGTCATTTGGCTGGGATAACGATGCTAGTGAAGTACGATTGTTTATTGCAATTTATGTTCTTGTTGATTATTGGAGCGATACTTTTAGGGGTGGAATTTTTGGTGTTGATAGATTTGAACTATCTTGAGTTTTGCAAATTTCCTAAATTTTCTAGATTTTCCAAATTCACAAAATTCCCGAATTCCTCAAATTTCCAAATTTCCAAATTTCCCGAATTTCCGAATTCCCCAAATTCCCGAATTCCTCAAATTTCCAAATTTCTCAAATTTCCAAATTCCCCAAATTTCCGAACTCTCTAAGTTTCCAATTCCCCAAATTTCCGAATTTCCCAAATTCCCGAATTCCTCAAATTTCCAAATTCCCCAAATTTCCGAATTCCCGAATTCCTCAAATTTCTAAATTTTCCAAATTTCCAAATTTCCAAATTTCCCAAATTTCCAAATTCCCCAAATTTCCAAATCCCCCAAATTTCCAAATCCCCCAAATTTCCAAATTCCCCAAATCCTCCAAATCTTCCAAATTTCCTAAATTGCAAATTTGTCAAACTGCAACCTAAAGTTAAAATTAAAAATTTCTCGACGAAATAGTCAAAATCGAATGTCGCCCAATAAAAAGCACATGATCCTCGACGAGTGCCAGTAACCCAGCAGGGAATAGAATCGTCAGGATCAAACTCGTAAAAAGACACCCACATGACCTTTATTTCAGTCCAAGCGACTTTATAGGTTCATGGTTACGTGCGAGACGTACGAAACATCCTACCGCCTTTATAAACAAGCAATTCTTCCGAGTTTCAGTCTTTACAGTGTCGAATTATGTCCCATTATACCGTGGATCGTTGAAATCACGAGACACCTTCGCCTCAACCGAGTTCACTTTTATGACTTTTCAGTTACGTGTGGAAAGTACCAAGTGTGACTTGGTTAACGTGCTCGAATGTTACTCTTCGAATTTGATACTAGTTCTAACATTGCTGGTATAAGTTGTGTTTTTGTACTGTTAAGTTTTTTTATGAACTTGTAAAATTGTGGTATTTATTCCTTATACGCAAACTTATATTTTATCACACATGTTTGTACATCAATATAAGCAAGTACTTGCTGATACTGCTTATAAAAGAAAATTTATTTCTTGTAAGATTTTATATGTTCAAGTATAACAAGGGTACAGAATGAGACAAGAAAGG
This sequence comes from Megachile rotundata, assembly GCF_050947335.1. Lineage (NCBI taxonomy): Eukaryota > Metazoa > Arthropoda > Insecta > Hymenoptera > Megachilidae > Megachile > Megachile rotundata. The sequence continues at coordinate 14,788,020 of NC_134983.1, forward strand.
AGAATGTATTATCGGTGCGTATGTTGTATCTTTCAACCCCTTGTATTACGACATAGTCTCCCACACGTGAGACATACAAGTTTATTGTCTTATTGAGCATTTGATAGAACTAGCTACCACTGAAGAGTGGGAAATGGTTCCATCAGCGAGGGGAAGACCTCACTTGACTCCATTGCTGCCTAAGGTATTTTGATCCTGGTTCCCTTTATTGAGGTAGAAAAACCCTCAACAGAGTTTAGGGAGCCATGGTATCACACATGAGTGCTGAAATGCGACATATGTGACATTCTTCCCATGATAGAATTTCAAGTTTAATTTTAATTACAGACCACCCACCAATGACTGCAATATGCAAAATATCCCTAATATCCCTAATAAAATATTCCACTGAACACTCTTCAGCCTTAAACTAATTAAATCACTCCAACTTGTCATAAAAAATTTGAAACAATTAAAATCCCAAGTTAAGGGGTTAATCGCTTGCAAAGGTGAGGTGAAAGCCTGAAATCTCTTGTGAGGTGAATCGTTAACGATCGCAATTTACAATCAATGTTTTCTCTATTAAGAAAGTTGAGGGAACAGCGTTCAGTTGGCACGGTTGTGCGGGTAGCTGTTGCTCATAACGGGGACAAACTTCTCAAGGGGCAAACTTGTTTGATGAACGAACAAGGAGAGCCTCCTCTCGTGCACGGTCTGGCAAATCGTCGTCCACCTAGTCAGACTTCGGCCAGAACTGTCGGCAACGAGATTTCGCTAACTTCGCGCGAATCATAGTCACCGAATGGATCTTTTCACCACCCTCTTGTGCGCGCCGCAACCCCGCCAAGGGCTACCATGTTTCATACCCTGTTCCTCGCAACTGCGCCCAACTTATCTAACGTAATTTCAACGGCTAGTATCGAACAGGATGTGGAGAGGTCGCGCGAAAAGGGGAACGGTTATCTCGCCGTTTTCAGAGCGGTGAGCACACATAGACGATAGTGCGATCACTTAATCAATTTAGCTTTAAAGGTCCTTTATAAGATTAACAATTTGTGGACTCATGAATTTAAGAAGTTGGAGTCAAGCAATATATATACTTGTCGAATGCAGTTCACACCTTGAGTTGGCACATATGGTGATGAGCACATGTGGACGATAATAGGATCATTTAATCAATTTAACTTCAGAGGTTTCTTATGAGATGAACAATTTGTGGACTCATGAATTTAAGAAGTTGGAGTCAAGCAATATGTATACTTGTCGAACGTAGTTCACACCTCGAGTTGGCACATATGGTGATGAACACATGTGGACGATAATAGGATCATTTAATCAATTTAACTTCAGAGGTTTCTTATGAGATGAACAATTTGTGGACTCATGAATTTAAGAAGTTGGAGTCAAGCAATGTGTATACTTGTCGAACGTAGTTCACACCTTGAGTTGGCACATATGGTGATGGGCACATGTGGACGGTAATAGGATCATTTAATCAATTTAACTTAAGAGGTTTCTTATGAGATCGACAATTTGTGGACTCATGAATTTAAGAAGTTGGAGTCAAGCAATGTGTATACTTGTCGAATGCAGTTCACACATGGAGCTGACACATATGATGACGAGCACACATGAACAATAGTACGATCACTTAGTCAATTTAGCTTCAAAGGACCTTATGAAATAAACAATTTGTAGACTCACAACAATTGAAAAGTTCGATGAACCCCATTGACGTTATTATTTTTCAGTATTATCATATGTTTATACAACACATGACACTATACATGAAGACCTATTTAAGTCTTAATGATGTGAAATCCTAAATGAAATAAATGTGACATACAGAAGGAGTAAATGAAAGAGTAAATGTGTGAGAAGGACATTGGTAAAGCGATGATTTGAGGAGGAAGTTCATGCAAACAACACTACGTTCGGTAGTGCAGTAACAAAGTTTGAGTGAATCGAGGAAGGGGTTATTTCCCGACAACAAGCACTTCCAGCTCGCTGAACAAGCTGTCGGAGCAGGGTTACGTTCGAGCCAAATCAGGATCTCCTTGCTCCCGACGAGGGTTAATTCCGTTATCCGTCAAGTGTTTGTCCACTAGGGTCGTCGTCACGGAGATGAACGAGGTGCGATCCGCCATCGACGGTGTTCAACGAAATTTTATCGTCGACACCCTGGATGTCGAAATGCAACGTGCCAACAGACGATATGACACGATTTGGATCAACGTATGAATCAGACGTCGTTCTCTGATTATCGAGTTTTCTTCGTTTACTTATTTGGGAATTTGGAGATTTCTAGATTAGGAATTTGTAAATTTGATAACTTAGAAATGGGAATATTTCGCAATTAGGGATTAGGGATTCATACTCAGAAACCTGAAACAAATTTCCAAATCTATAAAATTTGAAATCCAGGACAATGAAATCTGAAGAAGCCGCAAAATCCCAAGTGTACATATTTGGTCTCTAAAAAATTGATGCTCTTAGAGTACGCATAAGTTAGTGTACATTTTAGTGGGCATCAAAGGAACGTGAAAAATGTGGAAATTCCAGCAAGGATTTACGGCGGTCTCTCTCACTCTTATGATGCATACTTGTGCATAACGTTGTGCGATGTCGAGGTATAAAGCATCGCTTGGCGGCGGGGTCAAAGTTCGCGGTTATCGCTGCGGTAAGTGCTCGGGCTGCTTCATTAACTGGCCAGAAGTTATGCCAAGAACGTGACACAAAGGACCAGAAGAGGGAGAGGTGGATCTTGTTAGGTGGACGCCTGTTTGCGAAGCTTGCGGCGAGTTATACATCAGAAAATAGACTGCGGTTGTGGTCACGATTAATTTCAACCGGGACAAGGAATCTACTCTTACCAATAACGATTCCATATTCATGATTCATAAAACTTATTCCAACATTTTTATCACTTTTTTTTTAAGTTTAACTACTATGCTCATGTAGTAGTTTCGTTCTAATAAAGATTTCAATATAACTAGTAAATCAAGTTTAACTAATAAAATATTTTTTTATTTCTGTTTGACCCTCAAGTCTAAGATATACAAATTTTTAACCAAATCTGTGATCAATTTTACTCGAATTTTTAATGCGTTTGAAGTTCAAGTCCAATTACAAAAACCGTACCCAAGCTTCCATAATTCTTAGACAAACTTCTAAAACTCTTCGAGAAGATTGCACGCTTCAAACTGAAAATTGCACAGTTTCTACATTTTTGACAAGTTTCAACTTCTTGCTGTAAAAACTGACTTTCTACCATTTTTTTTTGCTGTCATCAAAAATGACGACAAAATTTGTATAATTACGTGACAAGTTTTAACGAGGTCTACCAATTTTAAGTTATCAAAATTTGCCGATCGCGTCATCGAAAATCGCGTTCCAGTTTCTACAATTTCTCCGATAAGCTTTAACAAGCCTCTTTTTCGATGCTTGCTATTGAAATGCTCCAAGAATTTCGCTCGAGATTTCGAACTAGTTTGGAGCTGTTTTTCAACAAGTTATTTCAAACACGTAGAACGTTCAAGTTTCGATACGGTTAGTTTAGAGTTTAGAGGAAATACTTATGTTATACCTTGCCTTTGTATGTTCGTTTTGAAATTTTGCCGTGAAACTTCAAAATTAACTGTCAACTATGTATACTGAAAATTCCTTCGACTTATAATTTCATTAAAATTTTTGTATTTTTATATTTTTTATAAAAAATATTTTTATGTTTTTGTTTTATTATTATTTTCTTTTTTAACATTCAAGATATATTATTTAACTTTTTATGGGGAATGAAATTTAGAAATTTAAGAGAACTATTTATAATTATTTCAAGAGGAGTCTACTTAAAATTATTTCAAACTATTTATAATTTTTTCAAACGTACTATTTATAATTATTTCAAAAGAACCATTTACAACCATGACATTTATAACCACGTCAAAAGAATAATTTAAAAAATATGATTGCTCACAAAAGGTGCAATAAAGACACGTGATTTTCTGTAACATACGTTCTTAAATACAACATTGGTTTCCAGAAATAACAATTTTCTTTTTTATCATTTATTTCCTCCCACGTTTAATTTTTTCTTTCCACGTCTCAGCAAGGTACTCGCAATTAAACTGTCAAGCCGTTCACTAAACCCCAAGATTTTCCACGTTGACACGTACGTTTCATACAGATCGAAAAAAAGAGAGTTCGAAACGTAGGGTCGGAAACGATCTAGAATCTAGAGATTATTTGTGCGAGAAAAACACGTCTGAGAGAGAATTCGAGATTATAAATGGAGTTTCCTTCGCCACCGTTCTGAGATATCCTCGAGAATTAATCAAAAACAGACCTCTTTCTGGAGTTATCGAAAAATTGAGGTGGAAAGGTCAGAGGTGACAAACTTTGAAGAGAACCTGGTTAAGGTGATGGATCGTGGTGTTGCGAAATGTTGCTCGGAAAATGGACAATCATTTTAGGATCACAAATCATGGACGAAGTAATCCTCTGTGCTGGATGTGTATAAGCAATTTAATAACATTTTATAATTTTATTAATTAATTTTTGGAGTTGGAAATTTGAGAGGTTTGGCAGTTTGAACATTTTTTAGAATCGGGGATTTGGAAATTTGGTAATGTGGTATAATTTTATTTCTGATTATTTGAGAAGTGGGGGATTTGAGGATTTTGACGAATTTGATATGTGAGAATTTAGGAATTTGGAAAATGTAACATCTGAAAATTTGGAGAAATTCGATATCTGAAAATTTAGGAATTCAGAGATTTCGCATCTGAAAATTTGGAGAAATTCGATATCTGAAAATTTAGGAATTCAGAGATTTCGCATCTGAAAATTTGGAGAAATTCGATATTTGAAAATTTAGGAATTCAGAGATTTCGCATCTGAAAATTTGGAATTTGAAGTAGCTTGATACCTAGAAAATTACTAATTTGAGAATTTGAGAATTTGGGAATTTGAAAATTTAGTGATCTGAAATATTAAAATTTAGAAATTGAAAAATTTGATAACTTGAAATTTAAAAATCGAGAAGTATAAAAATATGAAAATTCCAAAATTTGATAATTTGAAATTTAGATACTATAAAAAGTGGTAACATATTTGTTTAACAATATGCACTTATAGTGAACGGAGCAAGTAATCTCTGGCAGCTACACTAAAAGCTCTATCAAGCAATCAATTATCGTCGATAGATTTGAACCATTAATTACCAGGAATGAAATCGTGCACCGAATCGTAGCACAGTAAAAACATCTCGCTAATGCACGCAGCGACTCGGTATCGATAACGATGGTTCATTTGACCGGTAGTCAGTAACCAACGTATAAGCGTGGAATGACGAAGATAGAATTATCTAGATGAGACACAACCTATCAAGCGGAAGGGATGTACAGTCTAGATCAAATATGACGATTTGAAACTTGCAAATTTCTGAAATTTAAGACTTTGAGAATTGGGCAATTTAAGGGTTTCACAGTTGAAGATTTAAAAATTTGAAAATTTACAAAATTTGCACACTTGAAAATTTAGAAATTGAGGGATGTGAAAATGTCTTATTTTGCAGACAAGAAAATTTCAAGAATTGGATATTTGCATATGTTGAGATCGGAAAATGAGAGAATTTGGAAAACTTCAAATTGTGAAGATTTGGAAACCTGAAGATTAAAGAAATTTTAAGAACTTGAATTGCAAAATAGAACTTTGCAAACTTAGAAACTGGCAATATATAATTACTCTCATATCCACAAATCACCAAATCCTAAAAATCTTAAATACTTAAACTGCCCTCCTACTTTTCCAAATTCTAAACTTCCCAAATGATCAAACTTCCACAAATCCCTCCCCTAACCATAAATGACCAAATCCTAAAAATCTTAAATTCCTAAACTACCCCTAATCCACCAAATCGTAAACTTCCCAAATTATCAAACCTCAAACTTCTCAAACATATCAAATCTAAAAGCTCCCCCCAAATAAACAAGATCTCCCTTTTTCGCACAAGAATCAAGATTTGCATACGACTGTATCCGTCGATCGAAATTATCTCCGTCGAAGTGATTCGTTGATCGAAATTACCTGTGTCGAAGCGATTCGATCTCAGTCTGCGATTAAATGCAGTCGGAACATTTGCTTCACGCGTGGCGTATCGATGTCTCGGAATCAAGATTTATCGACGGCCTCCGTAAAGGCGCCACACGAGTTTTCCAGCACGTTTCATCGGCTTGGCTGGTGTCACGCCGCCACGCCGGGAACATATCGATCCGGGAACAACGGGGAAGAGGAGGTGATTGCGAGGGAAATGCCGTTGCTCGACGTGTATCGGCCGTTCGGGATCAAACCGCTCGTAAACAAGTTTGTTGTATCCGATCGAGGATTTTCACGGTCCGTGTCCTGTCGTATAAATAATCCCTCGAGCTGTGCGGAACGCATGTAAGAATTGGGTCGTACATTCGCAGCCAATGTGGCCTTTCTTTCGACAACGATATAGGATAATACCTTAACTCTTTACTATCTAATTTGATCAATATGAGTTGAAATAAAAAATGTTAACATGGGGTTTTAAACGTATTATGAAAACGTGGAATTTAGGGTAGGACGTTTATGCGTGGAATTTTGTACTTTTTTATGGGTGAATTACACAGGGCAGATATGGCAGATTTTTTGGTAAATAGAATTTTATTGTATAATAACTGAAACTATGTGGAATTCCATATTTGATATCCTTGGCTACTTGGAATTCAGTATGTGACATCTGAAACTGGACGGAATTCTATATTTTGGAAATTGCTGAGCATAGGATTTATTTGGGATCTTCTAGCAAATGGAATTCTAAATTTGTTGAGTACAGTGCGTGGAATTCCACATTTCTGACTTCGCTGTGAGTGAATTCTAAGTCAGTGATTTTTCTAGTAAATGGAATTCTATATTTGAAATGGCATGGAATTCCGTATTCGAAATTTGAAATTGCATGGAATTCCATATCTGGAATATGAAATTGCGTGGAATTCCGTAGTTAGGAATTGAAACTGCGTGGGATTCCATATTTGGAATTTGAAAATGCGTGGACTGCCGTATGCGGAATTTGAATCTGAGTGGAATTCCATATTTGGAGTCTGAAATTCTATGGAATTCCATATGCGCAAATTGAAACTGAGTGGAATTCCATATTTGGAACTTGAAATCGCGTGGAATTCTATACTTGGAATTTGAAACTGAGTGGAATTCCATATTTGCAACTCGAAACCACATGGAATTCCATACTTGGAATTTGAAACTGAGTGGAGTTCCATATTTGGAACTCGAAATCATATGGAATTGCATACTTGGAATTTGAAACTGAGTGGAATTCCATATTTGGAACTCGAAATCACCTGCAATTCCATACTTGGAATTTGAAACTGAGTGGAATTCCATATTTGGAACTCGAAATCACATGGAATTGCATATTTGAAATTTGAAACTGTATGGAATTCTATACTTAGAATTTGAAATCGTGTGGAATTCCACATTTGGAATTCAAAACTACATGGAATTCCATATTTGGAATTCGAAACTACGTGAAATTCCATATTTGGAATTCTATATAGAATTTTATAACTGCCTAGAATTCCATATATATCATTTGAAACTGCATAGAATTTCACTTTTGGGTTCCGTTGCAAAATTCCCCATATCAAACATACTAACTGGAATTCCACTCTTTCGCAAAAGTGTATAAAACTTCACACAGTACAATTAAATTCGACTGAACAGATTTCTACATTTCCGACTACAAAACGAAATCCAACATAAATTATTTTGCCTACGTAATTTCCTGCCTTCGCAAATTCTTCTTACAATATAAAATTATGAATTACAAATCCCAATAATACCATATGCAAGTGAAGCAAAAGTTTCACACGATACGACTCGAAAACATCTAAAAATCGATTCCGCTTTTGTCACGCGAGATCGTCAAAGAGCGAAAAAACGAGAAGTACGGTAAAAGCGCAATGGTATTGCAAAAAGAGACGTCTATAAAGCGTACTCGTCACAGAGAAACTCGAGCGGGTGAAACTCGAATGAAAATTCCGCAGGGATGAAACCGGAGTGTATGGGCGCGAACAAGTTTAAACGGATAAACGGGAAGCGGAGCAACAGTTGGAGAAAGAAAAGCGGGAATGTATCAAAAGTGAAACGAGAAATTTTCATAGCTCATTAGACACGGTGAAACGCGCAAAAAAAAAAGTGGCGGTAGGTGGACGACGGAAAAGAAAGAAAATGACCAACCCCTTTGAAGTCGCTTTTCAAACGGCGCCAAAGCGGCGACCGTTTCAGACGAAATCGGGTTCTTTCGCGCGACAAAACCGGGATAACGCGTAACAGGCGTGTTTATGACGAAAAAGAAAGAAAGGGACGAGGGTGAAGGAACAGAGAAGAAAGAGACCTGTCCGTGGCAAACTTCTCATTTCGCGGGTATCAAAAGGTCTACGTTCTCTTTCCACGCAAATGACAATCCTTTGTTTCGATATAAATCAATATCTGAACTCGAGACGTTCAAATGAGGACGCATGAAATTCTAGGGCGAAATCTGAAAGGGTCATAAATCATGAAATTCATGGATTAACTCTTCAAATGGAAGGACATAAATTGAACTCTCAAATTCCAGATTTGTAATCTTCCAAGTTTGTGAACATTAATTCCTAGATTAGTGATCTTCAAAATCTGTAAACACAGATTTGTAAATTCTGAAATTTCCTCCCGAATCTTCGACACGGAAATATTGTAGATCTCCGTTAAAAAAGAAGTCATTCGTATGAACGTAATCAAGGTTCTTGTTTGACATTGGTAAATTCGAGATGGATAACGAAGGCAATCCATCGGAAAGATCGAAATTACGGCGACGCGGATACGGGTTTATTGGTGAGATTGATGCAACGGGGAACAAACGCGGCAATCAACCGATCGAAACAGTGATTTGCATTTTGACAGTTCGTTAATTGCGCTGACAGCCAAGTGACCTCACCCCGTACGCTCTTCATAATCTCGTATCCGATTCATAAAACATCGCGCACGACGCGATAAATCATTCGAAATCCGAGTACAATTGCGTAATTAACGTTTCCATTTCGTCGGGGATCGTTTTCGATCCGCGTAAGCTTCGACCCACAAACGGAAATTGCGCGTATCGCTCGATAATTCATCGCGACAGAACGCGGTTTAGAAAAATACCGAGTCAGCGATTTTGTTCGTTGAAAGAAAAATCCCTATAAAGTCGTTGCTTGACGAATGACAAATTTCGCGTACCGGTGTCAGCGCGATTTCGAAGCCGAATCAGCGCTAACCTCCTTTCACACTTATGCCGAGGCTTCCGGATGCAATATCGCTTATTGAGTCATGCTACGTTCACTCTTCAAATATGAGTAATCATCGTATTTGCACCGCAAGTGGATTGCGAGTTTAGTCGTAATCGCAGTTTGTTGACTACTGTGTTACTGATGTTTCATACTATTTCATACAAATTTTATTTCATGAAATTTGTATTGACTTATGTAGTCTTGACTTATGGTCTTGAAATAAAGATAGGTTTGTAGAAGAATAATGAAATGCATATCTCATGGTCCACATGTGTTACATGCTACATAACTCTACGTTGATGAACATGTGGATACTACTGAATGAACATATACTTTTTTTGAACATAAACATATGTGACTGCTTTCTTGATTGAACATGAGAATATGTGACTGCCTTTTTGGTTGAACATAAACATATGTGACTGTTCTCTTGATTGAATATAAATATATATGACTGCTTTCTTGTTTAAACATACTCAACACTAATGATAATAACACATCATTAACTAACATAACGTATTATTATTAATCATTATTATTTTACTACCCACTTCACTCTTTATCTCAACACAGTTATCAGTTTTGACCAACATAGTTTCAACAAAAACACAGCACAGAAATTTCGTGACAAAAATGTGAACTTGAAACCAACAGTTAATAGTCATAGTATAAAACCCGAGAACCTCAAAAAGGCTGACACTCCAAACCATATGAATCGTACGCAGCTGTATTTTAAAAGGGGACTCGTTAAAGCGAAACTCGAGCTAGAATTAATTAAAAATATCTCCGTGTAAGTCAGCGAAAGTATTAATAACCTAACGGAGAGGAGCACATGTAGCCCCAGCTGAAAGTGAAGAATAATGGATTCCCCGGTTATGAGCGTCCATTATACAAACGGATCGAACAAGCTAGGATTACGTCGCAAAGAGAATCTCCCGCAAATTTTTATTCTCCCTTTCGTACGTCTTTCTAAACGCGACACCCGAATCGACCATTGTCCCAGGTCCTTTCTCGAGTTTCCACGAGCTTTTATTCGCTATTTCCCTTTTATTTTATGGGAGGATATGCATATCGTTGACCAATAGAATTTCTCATATTTTTCGTAGAATACTTTACTACGTTATTATTAAAAATATTAGTAGATTTGGGGATGTAGGGATTTGAGGGGTTGGAATTTGGGGATATAGAAATTTCAGGGTTTGGAATTTGGGGATATAGAGATTTGGGGGTTTGGAATTAGGGGATATAGAGATTTGGGGATATAGAAATTTGAGGGTTTGAAATTTGGGGGCTTGGAATTTGGGAACATTAGAGATTTGGGGGGTTGGAATTTGGGGATATAGAAATTTGAGGGTTTGAAATTTGGGGGTTTGGAATTTGGAGATATAGAAATTTGAGGGTTTGGAATTTGGGGATATTAGAGATTTGGGGGGCTGGAATTTGGGGATATAGAAATTTGTGGATTTGAAATTTGGGGGTTTGGAATTTGGGAATATTAGTGATTTGGGGGGTTGGAATTTGGGGATATAGAAATTTGAGGGTTTGAAATTTGGTGGTTTGGAATTTGGAGATATTAGAGATTTGGGGGGTTGGAATTTGGGGATATAGAAATTTGAGGGTTTGGAATTTGGTGGTTTGGAATTTGGAGATATTAGAGATTTGGGGGGTTGGAATTTGGGGATATAGAAATTTGAGGGTTTGGAATTTGGGGGGTTGGAATTTGGGGATACAGAGATTTGGAGGTTTGGAATTTGAGGATATAGAGATTTAGACATATGTGGATGTGGGGATATAAGAATTTATGGATGTAGAGTTTCAAGAACATAGAGATCTAAGAGTACAGAAATTTGGGATTATAGGAATTAGATGATACAGAAATGTGAGAATGTAGATATCTAAAAGTATAGAAATTTGGAGACACATATTTGAAGATTTGAAATATAAAAAATTATATCAGAACTACACAAATAATAGCAGAAAAATCCCCGAATCCAGTAATATACGAATTCAAGAATATATAAAGTTTCATATGTAACATTCATAAAAGAGATCAGTAACAGAAGTTTATTGCAGATCGTTCGAAGCAAAAATTGAATAGGCTCAATATATAGCTGCAGCAGACAATGCGGAAGCGGATAATTTATCAGCATTCAGCATTATCTGGTTTGAGGGCGCGACCAAATGCGACCAAATATATCTCTAGATGTGCCAGATCGATACCGCGTATTACGTAAGCAAAATTGTCGAAAGCCAGCAAGCTCGCTCGTGACCCAGGCAAGCTTTAACCTTGGCCTGCATTCGGGACGGCAGCTGCAGATGCACCAACACCGACTCGTTTCGGTTGCATGTTGACTGTCGCGTGCCAATTGTATGTATTTCTACATACACGTGCGTATTGTTTGTCGAAAACGGTTCTCTACTGTCTGTTTCAAAAGTTGGGATAATTTTTTTGAAGAGTTTAAAACTGTACAATTTTTATGCTCTGATTAAAGTAGTGGAAATAACGATGTGTATTTAGATTTTGAATAATGTTAATTGGATAGTAGGTTGCATATCAGGTTGCTTGTTAGGTCGGATATTAGATTTGTATATTAGGTTGTTCATTAGGTAGCATGTTAAGTGACATGTTAAGTTACATATTAGATTGCATATTAGGTTACATATTAGGTTACATATTAGGTTACATATTAAGTTACATATTAAGTTACATGGTAGGTTACATATCAGGTTACACATTAGGTTACATATCAGATTACACATTAGGTTACATATCAGGTTACACATCAGGTTACATATTAAGTTACATATCAAGTTACATATTAGATTACATATTAGGTTAAATATCAGGTCACATATTAAATTACATATAAGGTACTTCAATTTTAAACTTTGAATTTTACATTTTGAATTACTATCCTAATTGCAGCAGTGCAATTTTAATTTCTGCTTCCTACCACTTCTTTCATTTAAAGTAAATTACAATAATTTGTTTAAGAAGTTTTGAGAGATATGTACAAAAGGTGCATCACTTTTGAAAATTCTTATACACAGGAACGCGGACATTCGAGCGTGTCTGAGTTTACGTGCGCACACATCCAGCTGTGCACTATTGTTTGCAAGCACACGTGCGCATATAGATTCCCGCTGGTGGCTGCAACCCTGCCAAGAATTCGTTTCTATTTTACCCTTTACCCGTTTCCCCGGGAGGGTAAGTTGACCTCACGGTTAAAGCGTCACTTCTTTCAAATCTCTGCACGCGTTCTAACCGTCTGCGTCATTCTTCAACTTCGGCTTTCAATGAATGCTCAAGAATTTATTCTGTAGAACATTTTTCACCGTGTACATGCTCTCTCGCGTTTTCTCATTTTTATATACAATGCAAGTTCAATTTGCGAATTCTTTAATTTTGATATTATTAGGTTTCTAACTTTTGAATTTACAGATTTGTAAATTTGCAAATTTAGAAATTTGTAATCATAGAAGTATAAGATTTTCAACTTCTCATATCTTCACATGCATTTCATATCTTCGTATCTTCTTTGCATTGTCAAATTTGTAGTTCAACTTCGTGTTCTCAACTTCCGAATTGTTAAGTCTCCATATTTTATACATATCTTCAAGCTTAAAACTGACAAAATTTCTGAAATTTTTCCTAAAGTTTCCAAATGTCTAAATCAAGAAATTGTCAATAAGTCAGTTCAAACAATGCAATCCATTTAAGAAGAAATAATTACACAGTATTACCAATTCGAAGGGTGTGTACTTTAGAAAGTAAATACGTCCCATTATTCTTCCGTAAAGACACGATATTCTAATCCGGCAAAAAGATATTTATAATACCGTTGTAAATCTCGTTGAAGTAGCACCATCTTATCAATCGTCCAAAGAACGAAGCGCAATTTCTCCGGTCATTTACGGTCGTGTACCGTTCAATCATCCCGATGAGATTTTAATCCGGAAGAAAGGTAAAAAGAACATAACGAAAGCAAGGTAACGTCAAACGGCATACTAGAAATCGTGATCGGTAACGGAGTGCGTTCTAGTGCGCTCAGGTGTATTTTAGATTTATGAAGCCGCTTAACGAGCCCGACTCAGATCCTTCATAGATATTGCAAAGGATTAGAAAACCATAATTCTCGATGATTAAATACAAGAATTATTTACAGCAGGGATTTGCCGCGGTACCATCGGTGTACACGTTTAATCACGAACGTTCGTTTATACCGATTGCCGAGGGTAATTGACTCCCATCGAGCGAAATTAAACCACCTACCTGCCTCTTCATCGCAGTAAAAACATTTGCTTTAACAGTTCTCCAACGTTTCGGATGAATATCCCGTACGTGTAGGCTAATGAAATACGAATAAACGCTGCGGGCGCCCGGCGAGAGCGCGAATGAAATCTCTCGCGATCTAGGGTTCGTTATTTCCCCGTATTCTCCAAACTCTCGCACAATGTTGTTCAAGGTGTTCGTGCAAAGCGAATGTTTAGAATTCCGCCGTTTAACGGAAACTTCGTTTCAACCATGCGAAAACTACTATGTTTCGAAGTGCAATGTTTGGAAAAATATACGTACTATGAACTCAAAGAGTAGCAGTGAATAGACGCAGCGTTTGTGATCGTTTCAAGTGTACATTGAAGAAAAAATTACTCTCTTTACTTTTGTACGAAGCAAAGAGTACTTTGTGAAAGGTGAAGACTTTATGTACAGACACTATTTTATTTAAGATGGAAAATGTACTTTGTTTAAGGTGAAGTATCGATGTACTCTGAACTATGTGAAGTCCAAATTTAAGTTATTTCAGAGAATTATTTGGAACATTTTTGCATTGTGGTATTTCAGACAATTATTTGGAACATTTTTGCATTGAGGTATTTCAGACAATTATTTGGAACATTTTTGCATTGAGGTATTTCAGACAATTATTTGGGACATTTTTGCATTGTGATATTTCAGACAATTATTTGGAACATTTTTGCATTGAGGTATTTCAGACAATTATTTGGAACATTTTTGCATTGAGGTATTTCAGACAATTATTTGGGACATTTTTGCATTGTGATATTTCAGACAATTATTTGGAACATTTTTGCATTGAGGTATTTCAGACAATTATTTGGAACATTTTTGCATTGAGGTATTTCAGACAATTATTTAGAACAATTTTGCATAATCATGCAAGGTTTGTCACAATGACCAAACTCACCTGCTACAATGATCATCCACACATGAATCAATCCAAAGAAGCTTGCTCGATATTAGTCATATTAAGTCATTTCATGAGTCATACCTTTTCTACAAGTCTCCTATTTATTTTCTCAGAGAAAAGTGTAATTTATCAGTTCAAATAAGTTGTGAACGAGACCAACACTCGATACAGGAAATGTCTCCACCAGAGAATTAAAAGTTAAAAGTGACAATAGCCACAGTTTTATTCGCTTTCGGCATTCTTACCAAGATTGTTTTTCGGTAATTCGTAACGTGAAAAGTATGAGGTGTTTCGAAGTGAAAAACAAGCAGAACCATCCAAGAATCGATTATCCAAGAGAAAAGAGAGAGCGGAACGATAGATTGATATTTACTTGGCTCTGAAATCGACGTTTCTTAAAGACCCTTCGGCGACAATACGAACTTCCTAGAAAACGCAGTTCTTACGTCATTCGACGTTATTGAGCGATTGACTACTTTTATACTGTTTCTTTGATTCAGAGGAATTGTATTAATAGGCTAGTTACTGTGAAAACGGAAGTGTAACCGCTTTATATCGATTGCTAAACCGGTCAAAATGACTGGTTTCAGCTTTCACAATTTATATTACAAAATTTAATAATCCAGCATTTAATCAAGGTACATAAAAGTACAATTTATCTTACAAAATTGAATAATCCAACATTTAATTAAGGTGCATAAAAGTGCATAAAATTCATGTAACCATGCATATAAAATCCAAATTTGATCAATAAAATGATGATGATAATATTAGTTATTGTTGCTAATAACAGATGATTCGATAATAGGAATATATTAAACGCAACAGATATTTGAACAAAATTTTAATTTGACTGATGACCAAAACTGAGTTTAATATTAAGAAACTAAATTTTGAAAGACAAGTTCAAATTGAATAATGATATACATTGATACACTTTCAAGGAGAGAATGTATTTTAATCCACGTATCTGTAGGTGAATTTAGAAAAGTAAACTAACATTGATATATGAAATAAAATAGTAATGCAGTGTCCTAACAAGTCCCTGCGGTGTGTAAAAGTGTCCCCTCCAGAGAGTTAAACGAATCGTTCCTAACAACTCCGGAAATATTCCCCATGATCTCTGAGAGAAGGGGACACGAACGATAAAGTTCCAACCGGTCGAGCGCTAAATAATCATCCTAACTCCCCTTGAAACTCTCTAAGCGGGGTTGCAGCGGAGGATAAATTACGGCCTGGGCATAATGGTGCTAGCTAATTTACGGGGGCAGAAATTAAAGTTTTTTACATAGATTTCCTCCGATTGCGGAGCTTCGTAATAACTTGCTCTTGCTGTACTCCGGTTTCATCTTACTCTTTCGCGTGGATTTTCACGTTCGGTTCGTCTTCCGTCTCAGGGTTTCGGGACACGCGAAATCGCCACGGGCTAAATCCGATTCTTCGACCGCGAGCCGGAAGAGGCTTGAAACTTTAAACGGGAAACGGGCAGGAAAGAAAAGGGGTGAACAACGGAGTCGGGAACGAAGGAAGAACTAATTGCACTTTTGACTAGTCCGTGAACCGCGGCCGGAAACCCGCCATTAAATATTGCCGTGAACGGAATATTTCATTAAGTGAGCCCGGATCGCGAAAGTTGCCCTCGCACCTGCGGTTAAACCGAGGCGTTATTCGCTTCTCGAGGGTGCTTCGCGCGGGATTGCTCTCGATATCCCCGCCATTACCCACGATATCCATCGATCAACGGGAATTCGAGAGGAGCCACGGATTCCCTACAACTTCGACGAGTTTTCAATCCCATAGATTTACGAGGAAATACCATCTCGAATGTAAATTGCCGTCATAACCGATACAGTCGTGATGCATACGTAAT
The DNA here is from genome assembly GCF_050947335.1 of Megachile rotundata. Classification (NCBI taxonomy): domain Eukaryota; kingdom Metazoa; phylum Arthropoda; class Insecta; order Hymenoptera; family Megachilidae; genus Megachile; species Megachile rotundata. Next base: position 14,804,423 of record NC_134983.1, read on the forward strand.
TGCTCCGCGAACCCATTTTAAACCAATATGCAAACGAGAACATTTCCTACCCAACAACAACCATCTAAACCTTTCTTCTTTGCACTAATAACAACACAAACTTCAAACTCAGATCTGATCAACATTTTCATACAATTTGATCAAATTGACAGACATTTCTGTCACTAAAAGACACCTGGTATGCAGATTATCCGCTTAAGTCCTTAATATCCTTGTATTAAGGATAATTTATCAGATGAGGATTGAGAATTTGGAATCTTTCGTGGATGTCTGAGGCAACGGTTCGTGAACAGCGTGGGCAAGCAGCATGCGTAAATACACACAAGCCGTTGGTTAATTATACAATCACAGAGGCTGTTGAATTAGCCGACAAAGAGAAGATGGGAGACGGACGGCGTTATTCGACGAGACAGAGAGAGACAGTGATCATTTACGAGGGGTGGTACAGAGGTTTAGGAAGCGGAGCAACTGCGAAGGGGTTGCGGTGGCCACCGTGCGGACTAATTGCCGATGGATTAAGGGCTTATCGAATCGGTCCGCCTGCCAGAGACAGGATTGCTTTGGACACATTATGTCCCAACCTCTGGAGTAACAGTCCTCCCTATTCACCGTTGTTTTCGTACACAACACAATCTGCTGTCGTTGATTTGCGCGTTCGGTCAGTCACTTTGGAGTTGATGCAAGATTGAGTTAGCACAGAGATTCTCAACCTCTTTAATAGTGGAATCGTCTTTACATTACGGTATTAACTATTAGACACATGTGTGTATAATAGCGAAGTTGTAATTAAAGAACAGTGCCAGCAATTTATATTAGACGTATCACATATGTGAGTAATATTGAGGACGTAATTAAAGCATTATAGTAACAGCAATTTATGTTAGACGTATCGCACATGTGCATAATAGCGAACTCTTGATTAAAGAATCACAGTATCAGTAATTTATATTGGACAGATTATACATGTTCATAGTACCGAAGTCTTGATTAAAGAATTACAGTATCAGTAATTTATATTGGATATATCACACATGTGCATAATATCAAAGTCTTGATTGAAAAATTACAGTATCAGTAATTTATTATGGACAGATTATACATGTGCATAGTACCGAAGTCTTGATTAAAGAATTACAGTACCAGCAATTTATATAAGACGCATCACACATGTGCACAACATCAAAGACGTAATTAAAGAATTACAGTATCAGTAATTTATATTGGACATATCACACATGTGCATAATATCAAAGTCTTAATTGAAAAATTACAGTATCAGTAATTTATTATGGACAGATTATACATGTGCATAGTACCGAAGTCTTGATTAAAGAATTACAGTACCAGCAATTTATATAAGACGCATCACACATGTGCATAACATCAAAGACGTGATTAAAGAATTGCAGTAACAGCAATTTATATTAGAGACATAATATATATGCACATCATTAAAGTCATAATTAAAGACCTCCGATATTAGACATAGAATATACGTGCATATTACCAAAGTCGTAATTAAAGAATTCCAGCGCCAACAATTTATATTGGACATGTACATATGTACATCGTTAAAGTAATTGAAGAATTCCGGTACCAGTAATTTATATTAGACAATACGTGTGCACATCATGAAAGTAATTAAAGAACCTCTACAATTCATTAGACGTGTAATGTACATATATGCTATAACATATATGCACTAAAATCATTTAACGATCCCTTAACAATTTGAAAGTAACATACAATTTTTAAATCAAAGATATTCAAAATAATATTTTAAGTACAATTTGAATAATTTCTCCAATCTGAATCAGAAATCCAATCCAATCTGAAACCTTCTCAACCTCGGAATAATTTATTTTGAATTCACAAAACTTCGAAAGAGAGCGTGAAATAATGCATAACAGTTGAGAACCTACGTTTGCGAGACGTCCGAAACAACGTCGAGATTTCGATCCGAGACAGTAGATTTCCGTACTAAATGCTTCACAGAGTTTGTGTACGCTGTGGTACGTTATTTTAACGTAGTTTGCCGTACCATTAACCTTTGCAACTCGTACAATCGATCGTCCCGTGAGCTTTGTATTTTAGAACGATATTGACGCAGGTTCTCGGCATCCAACGAGGAGCTTAAAAGAAACTGTCAGAGGAGAGTGAAATTATTTATCGAAAAATTTCGTTTGCTGAATTATTTATTTAAGATTTAGTATCGACGAGGTCATTAGCGACCTGATATTTATAGCTTTGTGTTTTCTTTAATACTTGTTCCATTGGTGAAACGAGGTCGGTGTAAGAATATTTAAATTATTGTTTCTTTTAACCTTATTTTGGTTAAATAATCGCTGATTATTTTTCAGTACATCGTTTAATAAGAAATTATACAGAATTCTAATACCTAATCTCTTGAGATGAATTTTTTACACGTGGGCCAAACAGGTGACGTCAAAGCTTATCGCTGTGCGTCACGTTCTCTCCAGATCTCAATAGCTCGTGATTTAGAAATTGTCTCCTCCGACCAGTAAAAAATAAGACAAGAGATCTCGAACGATTTCTCCACCGAAAGAAGCGTACGTGACGCTTATTTTTCGAAGCGAATTTTTCCACGTGGCAAAAGAGACACAAGGCCGAAACGGCGAAAAGAAAGAGTAAGGATACTTTGCACTTAGAAAATAACACACGGAGAAAAAGACACAAAAAAACGGACTTCAAACGAGCACAAGAGAGTGGCGGTACTTGGTGCTTTCGTCGTAAAAGTAAAGAAAAGCATGCTTCGAAAGAACTCACCGTGATACGTCCTCCTGAGAAACAGCTCGTGGCGTGGCCGCACCGTGAAGAGCGAGAGAAGACGCGTGACGTGATTCTTGCGAGTAAGGCAGCGTCGAGTTGTTCTCCAACGCCGACACAGAACCATTTTGTTTCCCTGTTTACCAAACAAACAACGGCTAATTTACAAGTTTCCTTTGATGCTTAACTTTCGGGGCGTGATTTCGCGCTGATAATACCGGGAAACTGGGACGATTTATATTTTATTAAAAGATAAAGGATGTACAATTTACTTGTGGCTGTGTATATGTGTATGTAATCATGGGCAGGTTAAGAGTTCATCAAAAGACTCATACGAACATGATCGTTGTGTGAAGTGCATGACATGTATGAAACCGAAAATGATTTATTAAGATGTAATTAAAAAAGGGTGATGGTTAATACAAAATTGATATAAACTATAAAAATCAATGAAAATGGATAACAATTTATGAAATTGATGTTATTGATAAAACATTGTGAGAATCAACAAGAACTTATGAAGTTTGATAAAAATTGATGAAATTGATGAATTGAACAATTTTCAAACCCAAAAATTTGCAAGCAATACAATTTCATAAATACAATTTAAAAAAGAAGATTTAAAAAATTTGCACAATTGTAATTCCAAAACACTCAAACTTAGAAATTGGCAAGTATCCAAATCTTAGTATCAAAGCTTTCGAAACGTGCAAACACAGTTTCCAAATTATCAAGATTAAGTATCAGTCCCGAAATATAAAACAGCGTTTGAAATTTTGATCAGGAAATTAAAGTTCGGTTTCTTTTACGATCCACGTGTACGGCTGCTCGTTAAAGAGTCTTTATACTTAAACGCACGCGTATTTGTCGACGAAATTAGACCCGCCAGTAAAATTAAAACTGTTTAAAATCTAATTTGGATGCGGGTAAATATAAATCTACCCCGGTACCCAGAATTTTCGAGCTAAACGAGCAACATCAGGTTGCGCACGCGAAACCAGTCGTTGCAGTGTTTTCCGCCAAACAGAGAGTTTTACGAGGCCGCCTTTACGAGCGCGATGAATAAGTTACGTACGGCGTGATCGCGAGACGGACGGGATACCATGAGAATCGGGGAAAAAGGAGGTGGATCAAAAATTTATTTTGGTGCCTCGTAGAAAAACGGAGAGTTTCGTTCTTAAATTTCGCGCCTGACCCTTGAGAATTGGAAGAATTACGAAACGTTTAAGTCTTCAGAAATTGGCTTCAGAAATTGTCCGCCATTTTGGTGAAGGAAGGTTTTGAAATATTTAATGTCTACCTTTGAAGAATTACTTATAGGTGGATACTTAATGAAATTATTCAATAATTTGTTACTTTCACTGAATAGAATATTTACCCTTTATGTACCAAATAATTGTACTTATTTATACTTTAGTTAAATGTATGAAAGTAATTCAATTTTAGTAAAAATGTTGCATTGAGAAAAATTATGAACAATTTTTAAACCGACCTTGTGATAAATGAAGGAGTGTAAAAAATTGTGTAATGTAATAATGTAAAACATAATATAATATAATAACGTGAAATGAAGGGGCGTAGAAAATTATACAATGTAATAATGTAAAATATAGTATAATATAATAATATGAAATGAAGGAGTATAAAGAATTATGCAATGTAACAATGCAAAACATAATATAATATAATAATGTGAAATGAAGGGGTGTAAAAAATTGTGTAATGGAATAATGTGAAACATAATATAATATAATAATGTGAAATGAAGGGGTGTAAAAAATTGTGTAATGGAATAATGTGAAACATAATATAATATAATAATGTGAAATGAAGGGGTATAAAAAATTATGCAATGGAATAATGTAAAACATAATATAATATAATACTGTGAAAGATAATATAAAAAGAAACTGAAATTAATTGTTTAAAATTGATTACCAAAGACAGCGATACACAAGCCACTGTTAGCCAAGGAATCACGATCTTACGCGCATGGCTGAAGAACGCAAACTGATTCCTGTTCGAGGCACGTTCAATCTTATATAGAGGTCGTGAAATATTTACAAGCAGACAATTCCCCTACCTTGAACATGATTTAATTCCGTGCTGAATCTTTCATTGTAAAACGATTTTTAACAAGTAATATTTTTTCTTTTCTATCTCTATACTACTACATTTTTTATTATATTAACAATTTTGATATCATATTATTTAAACAAAAGGAAATTATGTTATATTAATACAGTGAGTATTCCCGCTAATGGAAACTACAAATTATTATAGTAAATTTTCAGTTTAATAACAATCAAAATATTCTTCCTCCATTTTAATTATTCGACCGAAAGCAGTTATCAATAACTTCCAATTAAATTTATAATTGAAAATATCCGTCATCGACTCTCCGTTTTTCACCGACAAAAACACCCTTAAACTGCTCGTATTTCCACGTTTAAAGCGACGGGGGAAAAAGAGTTTCCTTCTGGCTGCGGACACGAACAAAAGCAACCCGAACATTTTTCTGCGGAGCGTGAAATATTTATCATTCCGGAAGGCAGCGTCGTGAAAATTCGAGAAGAAAAGATCCCGAGAATGTCCCGAAACGACGAGACACGCGACGGGGGAAGAAAGTCGTCTACGGGAAAGTGAATAATATATGTGTGAATAGAATATGGGTGCTAGCTTACGTGGTTGTGGAGAGAGCGAATTGTCCGAGGCCATCGGGGGTGGTGGCGGGGGTACAATTCCGGTTTCCGGTTTCGCCACCAGGAGGACCACACGATCCTGGGTCGCTTTTAGTGTCGCCACTGCTTCCTCGTGCGTCACATTTTCCAGGTTCTTGTCACCCTGCTGGAATCAAATCAATCCTCTTTTTTATCCTCTCTTTTGCGAATCAAACTTTAAATATGAAGTTTGACGACGTTGTTGAAATGTTCTATTTATAACATTTATGTCATACAAGAGAGGCAATGTATTGGGGTATGTTTCTGAATTTTCAGAGCTTGTCCATAGATCTTTCCACACTTTATATGTATCATACAAGGGATATGTATTGGGGTATGTTTGTGAATTTTCAGAGCTTGTCCATAGATCTTTATGTATATCAAAATTTGATACCGCATAACCAAATATCAGTAATGAATTCAATTAATAATAACTTGCGATAGCTGATCCTCCGCACGATCATTATCTTAGATTTGATAAAAACGACATTTTAATTCCCCGAGGTTTAACGCAACGTTACACCATTGTTTATCACCTTTTATTAGAAACGTCAAGATGTCGGAGATATCCGCGCGGACACGGAAGCGGCAGACCTTTAATCGTCGTTCTTCCTTCGCGTAAAATATTTCTCTTCATTCATCAACACCGTCCATTCATCTTAATTCTCGCACGCATTCCCTTTCACCATATACATTTTCCAGCGTGCGAGGTGTTAAAAAAAAAAGAGAAGAATCGAGCAGGAAAATGCAAACCGGTCTCTACCGTGGTGGCCGCGTATCGATCAAGATTTCGCGAGCCTTCGTAATTGATTTCACCCGTTCAATTACCCCTGTCAATCATCGTTCGTTTACCTCTTACGATGCACTTCGATGGATTATGAAATAAATATAGTGACAGTTTGCTCTTTGTTGTTGAACCGCATTTGACTATCCATGTGTCGCATTATTCGAATGGTTCAATAAGTGTATGTATAAAATAAAATATCTTTGTAAATCTGTAGCGATATAATTTTATGGTTATGTATCTTGGAGAAATGAAAAGTATAGAATATCTGATTTTTTAAATTTTGCGGAATATTGAAGTAGGTGATAAATACTACATTTCTCCTTCATAAATATAACGATACATGTTCAAAATAATAATATGTTACTCCACATGTGTTCATATGTTCCATATGCAAAGTTCCAACACAAATTGTGCAAAACATCAAATTCGCAAGACATAAACTACACAGCAATATATTCACATATTCCACTTTATATTTTCCAAAGTATTCATACGTTTTTCGACATACGTTCCGCAAAGTGTTTACACGTTCCGACACAAGTTTTGCAAAACATCGCATTAGACACAATAAAATAGAGGGAAGGTATACCGCGCAAGTTTATAAACAACGCGAATAAATCTGCCACAAAGTCGCGTTTCATCGTTCTTATTTTTTACTGCCGGTTGCAAATTGTTCCGGTCGGTAGGTGTTTATTCGACGGCACGAAAAGTGGGTGGTAATTATCCAACGGTGGCAGACACGCATAAAAAGCGACATCGAAAAGTTTCTGCACCATGTCATAAACAACTGACGAACTTCCTGCAACGTTCGTTGTTCCGAAGTGTATGCCGACACGCAATCATGCGGAAAGTTAAATCGACTTGCGATCCAACCTACAACGTACCTCGAAAACTTTTAAACAAATCGTTCTTTGAAACGTCGAAAGAAACTCGATCTGTTATGAATCCTATCTTTTCTTCGACAGGGGATATGTTCGAAGCGATCGATTCGCATTTACGTTGGAACTAACAAAATTAATTTCTGTGTACTGACAGCCAAGTTAATTTTGTTTAATTCACAGCTTAATTCAATGTTCACGACCAAGTTAATTTTGCAATGTTTTATAAGGTTTCATTGTTATGAGCATTCCAGTTGGGATTAATTGACTACTAAGTTCTAATGTACATATGGTATACTCCCAGATTTACAGGTCTAACATCATAAAGATACTTCTATATCTGTGGAACTGAATATCCCTATCCATGCCATCTAAATCGATGTATCCACATGTCACTATATCCTAATATCCTAAATGTCAATACTGCTATGTTCAAATAGGCTCAGGTTTGAATAACTCTACGTGTTGATACTCCCAAATATATCTACCTAGGTAAGGACACACCTAGGTAACGATATCCCTAGATCAAGATATCCTTAGACCTAGATATTCTTAGGTCCAAAAATCCTTCGACCGAAATATCCCATGATCCATACATCCCCAAACCCCAATACCCTCAGACGCCAATATCCCCAGAATATACCTAGATCCCAATATCTCTAGGCCCTAAATATCCCTGAATCCTCAAATATCCCTGGATCCCCATATCTCTAGATCCCCATATCCCTGGATCCCCATATCTCTAGATCCCCATATCCCTGGATTCCCATATACCTGGATCCCCATATCCCTAAATCCCCATATCCCTGGATCCCCATATTTCTAGATCCCCATATCCCTAGGTCCCCATATCCCTAGATCCCCATATCCCTATATTCCCCATATCCCTGGATCCCCATATCCCTAGATCCCCATATCCCTAGATCCCCATATCCCTATATTCCCCATATCTCTAGATTCCCATATCCCTGGATTCCCATATACCTGGATCCCCATATCCCTAAATCCCCATATCCCTGGATCCCCATATCCCTAAATCCCCATATCCCTGGATCCCCATATCTCTAGATCCCCATATCCCTAGGTCCTCATATCCCTAGATCCCCATATCCCTATATTCCCCATATTCCTGGATCCCCATATCCCTAGATCCCCATATCCCTAGATCCCTAGATCCCCATATCCCCAAATCCCCATATCCCTGGATCCCCATATCTCTAGATGCCCATATCCCTAGGTCCTCATATCCCTAGATCCCCATATCCCTATATTCCCCATTTCCCTGGATCCCCATATCCCTAGATCCCCATATCCCTAGATCCCCATATCCCTGGATCCCCATATCCCTTGATCCCCATATCCCTGGATCCCCATATCCCTAGATCCCCATATCCCTAGATCCCCATATCCCTAGATCCCCATATCCCTAGATTCTCATACCATACCATAATATCCATAAATCCCTAGATAACAATGTCACAACATTCCTATAAAATAGAATAAAGTAAAAAGTGAGTAATTTAAAGATTCTCATAATTGATGAAATAACAAAGCTCAAACGCGTGCTATTACACATTTTCTTAAATAACATTGTCCATATTATTCCCTCGAAGATAACGGTATCTACAAAACGTTAAAATAGCAATGGATAAAAAAAGAACGCGTAAAAAGTAATTTTCGAATAGCAGATCGCTGGAATAACCGGATGGAAAAAATCGTGACTCAACGCGGCAGCGAAGACACGTCGCGATACGCGTCCGTGGATTTTCGCACGTCCGAAATTGTAGCAGGCGCGGTTATAAATCAACGAGTCCGATGTTGGCCGCCTTTAATCGCAGCTTTTTCGGCGGCGAGGAAACGCGCGAAGAAAAGGGAACTCGACGAGGCAGAAAAATCGTGGGAAGCCGTGGAACGACAACGTGCCACGCCAATCGCAACCACGGTAACGATCCGCCACGCCGACGGAAGAGCTATCAATTTACTCGTCCTCATCAAAAACCACTCTCTGATCTATTTTTCGCGCACGCTGTCGGGTCGTTCAGGTAACTCGGATTTTTCGAAATTCGACTATCACCGACGTTATTCCACGATTTATTACGAATAAAATCGATGGCCCGCTTTCATCGCCCGATGAAATTTATTACGACCTCGTCTTATTGAAATCGTGACCGTTCAAATTAGACAAATTGAATTTTAACTTTCGACGCTTCTTGCGCGTTTTTAGAATCAGAATATATCTTCGCGTTTGCGGTTCCGACGGATGATCATTTTATACGGAAATTGGGGTAATTAGGGAAGGTCTTTTTGATGAATTATTTTCGGGCAATTTTCGTTCTTTGTGGGATTTATCAGAATTAGTGGGTTCATATATCATTAGTATGTTAGAGGTAAATTGTTTTTGATTCAATTTTTGATAAACTGTAATGAAAACCAAAGTCTTTAAATATAACACACATAGCTAATATAATAATATCAATGTTCTAATCCTCAAAAAAAAAAATCTTCAAATCCCCAAATTCCAAACTTGAGATTTTCATACTCTAAAGTTCTCAAATACCTCATCTTGAGTCTCAAAAACACCCCGAGCTAAAAAATTTCTTCATCACCAACACTTGAAGCTTCTATACTTTGCCATATTTTCGTGTCTAACTAAAATCGATTTAGAAGGTGCGAAGCATTTGGTAGTAAGGAAAGATCGTCGCGGAGAATTGAGTCGTTGAACGTCAAGATTAATGCAGTTTACATTAATTTAGCCGCGACAGTGCGATGTCAGCCGGAATAAAATCAGAGCAAAGGGGAATATAATTTTGCACGAACTCACCAGAGCGTTTCTGACGGCAACCAATTTGTCTCCAACGACAAGACGGCCATCCACTTGAGCAGCACCGCCTTCCATAATTTTCGTTACGTAGATTCCATTGTCACCGGGTATATGCTGATTGCCAATACCACCGGCGATACTGAAACCTAGGCCCTTGTTTCCCTTGATTAGCTCGATTTCGATCAGCTGTGTGTGCCTTCGTCGTCGTACATACTGAAAACCAATCGATAAATCGTTCTTGGATTATTCACGAAACTTAGTTCTTAGATTATTCAAATACAATTTATATTTAAAGATTCGGTTCAAAACTGAGAGCAAAACTTGGTGCAATTTTACTGTGGTTGATGTGTTGATTTTTTGTATCAAAATAAAAATTATTATCTGTGTGAGATACCAGATATTTCAAGACTTCGATGCGAAGGTAGCCAAATTTTTCCGCAAATCTCAAACTCTTCGACAATTCAAAAATTGAAGCTCTTTATTTACCAAAGGTTCGAAGCAGAATTTACGTTTCCACGGGGTGGTTTACTGTTCCCGAGTAAATCGGGGTGGTTTTCTTTCAGAGAGGTGCAACAATGAATCCACGTAATTAAACGCCCGTCTGATGCTCGACCCGAAGAAAATATTCCACCTTGCACCAATATTTCTTCTCCGCTGTTTACCCAACAAATTTATACCTCTAATTCATCTTCCGAGTTCCTTAGCAACTTATACTTTTTTCTTGGGTGATTGACACAAGCTCAAAAAAAGTGACCAAATACTTCAAGAATCATGTTCAGTATATTCCTGTTTATTTGATGATTTCTAATTAAATACATTCTTTGATAATTTTAAACTTGGATTTATGAAATCACGTCCGAATTTAGATTCGTTTTTCATTCTTTCTTAACGTTCATATTACGTATTTGTGTAAAAATAGCTGCTGAACAAGTCCCCACTTTCGGGCTATAATTGTTCAAACAGTCATCGAGGTTCGATGACACATAAGTATACTTTTCACACAATTTAAACGAAAAGTAGGATTCAGCCATTTCGTAAAGTACGAATCTCAAAATTTATACGTAAAGAAACATTCGAAGCTTACTTTAACTTTTTGGATATTTAATTTTCATTTTAATTCATTTAATTTTCATGTTTAAAAAGTCTCGATGACTCGAATGAATGTAAAATGCATGAGGTAGCATCGAGCAGTGAATGAGTGAAAACATGTTGACTGAAACAGTGACATTTGAAAGTTGACCATGAGATCGATTAAATAACAGCACGTAAAGAAATTAATTTCATAACTGTTCGCAAGGTACGCCGGTAAATCAGTAGTCGAAAGGATTGAAACAATGCCGGGCCGTTTCGCCAATGAACGCGTTAGCATTTGAATGGGCCGAGTTCAGGCTCGGCGAGCGTTTCCTGAAACTGGCGCTCTAAATGCGAGCAGAATAAAATTCACGAAGGCAACCGTCCGGTATTTAGCCGCGGCGGTGCTCGAAAAATATTGTCTTCCAAACGCGGCGAGATTTTTTGAATCGTGCACGGTCGCCTGGATTCGTGCCGCCGTACCTTTTTATCTTTTTCGTCCGCGTTATTAACCGTTTTCGAGTGGCCAGAAAACAGGAGCGAGGTAAGCGTAAAAGCGTTTACGACCTCGGGGATTATTATTTTGTAGCATGAAGTCAGCTTCGTTGCAATATCTTTGGAGCTTGGATCCTCGAGAGGAGAAATCGATGCCGACGAATGTGGGACATTTTTTGTGACCGGGTTTCCTGAATTTTGAGATTCGAGAATTTACAAAGCTGCGAATATTTTTTACTGAGCGCAAAATTTGGAAATTTGAACTTTTGAGAGTTTAGGGATTTAGGAATTTGAAGAATCTGAGGAACCTGGGGAATTTTTAGTTCCTAGAAAATTGAAGAATTTTGAGGAGTCCACTAAATCTGAGGAAATTTTTAGTTTTTGGAAGCTAGGGAATATTGTAAAATTTTTGGAAAACATATGGAACTTAAGAATTGCAAAAATCTGAAAAATTTAAAAGACTAGATAATTGAAAGTTTGGAAAATAAATATTTTTAAATTTGTAGAATTGAAAATCGAAAGTAGCGTGACTGTAAAAACTTGAAAATGTGAAAATTTGGAAATTAAAAAATTTGCAAATATGGAAGTACAGAAATTCGTAATAGCATAAATTATTCAGTTTATATAATGTTTCAGTTTTCGAGCAAGAAAAGTTTAATTTCGGGCAGCAAATTTTACACGATGAGATATAGAGAGAATTAAAGAAACGCGAACGACGACCATTATTTCAAGTGGAAAAGGGAGATAGAAAGCGAGGGAAGCTCAGTTTTCCGCAAGATATACAGCCGGCATTGTCGTCGCTTGCGATTATCTCGCGTCAAGCTACCGGATAATAATTGGACGTCTGAAACGGATTCTTTCCAGCAGACTCAGCTTCATTGTTCGCAAAAGATCTTTCAAATCTCGCGCCATCTATTCTCCTCTTTCCCGCCTTCTTTTTGCATCCCCTTAATCGATGTTATTATCGAACGTCGTTGCTTTTATATTTTTACAAAATCCTTCATTCAAATCGGACTTCTACCATCGAGAAAAATAAACATTTTGATTCGAAACGTCTTTCCAATTTTACATGCTGTATCAAATCTGTTACGAGTACGTCTTTTACAAGATTTCAATATTTCTTACAATATTTCAATACTTCTTACTCAGGAGACTCAAACGATAAACGAATATATGTACACTAGTAATATTTCTGGGTTTTCAACATCACAGGATGTTGGTTTAAGGATCTTCAAACTTGCAATATACATTGTCAGAATATTGTCAATATGTATTTTCAAAATATATTTTCCTTAGATATTTGTTGACAATATTGGAATATACACAATATTGTATTGACAATGTATGTTGTCCATATCGATTATCCAGTGTCCACAAATAACAGAAAAATTCAACAACGGAAGCATTACAATTTTTTTTAATTAATGTCACATTTTGATTAGTGGTGTTCACTACAGTGACTACAGTAACGAAATGAATGAATGCATTTTGACGAGTGACTACAATCACTTTTAATAACGAAATGAATGTGGCATTTCAATAACTGACTTTAATCACTTTTAGCTCGAAAACGATAATATGGTATAGTCACTTTTAATAACGAAATGAATGAATATGGCATTTCAATGAGTGACTTTAATCATTTTCGAAAACGATAATATGGTATAGTCACTTTTAATAACGAAAGGAATTAACGTAATTTGACGAATGACTACAGTCATCCTCAATAACAAAATGAATAATTGATTGATTGATTTTATAAGGGCCTCGACTGCTATAATCATTGGCCAAAAAGAATGATTAATAATGCGACTATTATCTCGCAATTAATAATCGTAAAAAGTATGCAGAATAAATACGAGAAATGAAAACTTACTAGTTTAACGGTGTTCCCTGCCCGTTTGAGGGCATCAACGGCAGCCGCATGTGGCACGTCCACAACAGACACGTCGTTCACCTGAAGTATCGTGTCGTTGACACGCAGACGGCCGTCCGCGGACGCGGCTCCACCAGGTATAAGTTTCGTGATGTAAATGGCAGTGTCGTTGCCGAAATGTGGATTGTCTGTACCCCCGGCGATGCTGAAACCAAGTCCAGCGCCACCCCGCTCGAGTACGATTTCCTCGTACTCCCAGTCATCGTCTCCATTCACCTGCATTGACAAATTTTCATACATCAAACTGTGATTCTCATTCGAATCAAAATTAAAGCTTATTCTACAGCTAAATATTTATTTACTCAAGTTTGTATTGGTCGCAAAACAATCTCTCAATGATCACCGTTCTAGCAAGAATTACTGAATATTAACCCTTTGCGTTACAATGATGAGGTGTGCTTGTAACTTGTAGTTTCAGTAGGGTAAATCTTTTTGATATTTTTAGTACACGCGAATTTTCAATTCAGATGTAGTTACAGTTTGTGTTAAGGCTGAATAGAATATTGGTGTGGGATTGTAATTTCTGTCATCAGTTTTGATATTGTGATATTAGTTGAACACGTCTGACACACGTGTTGAATAGTAATGCAAGGGGTTAACATAATATCGTTCAGCTATGAATCTTCCTCTTTCAAATGAACCTCATTGCACTCACTAACTCTTCTTGTTTGAGGACGAAAAGTTTAATTTTGTCATTAGTCCTAAAACAACGGAGTCTACTCCGCAGTGGCGCTTCATCGGTTTGACCCTATATTCACATATGTATATCTCCTCCATTGCATTGTTCAACTGGATTACCATGTATCGGAATACTATAACATGTGCTACATGGGCTCTGCCGAAGTTTTCTCTAATATGTAAAATAATTTAGTTTAATTCAGGTAAATAATTCAACCTTAAATATTTCATAAGTGGGTCATCATTGAAATCCTATGAATACCCGCGAGCAGAAAGAGGAAGGAAACAATAAGAATTAAAAGATAGAACCAAGAAGAGAGCGCAATAGGAAGCTCAGATTACACCGGTAATCCGGTACGGGTCAGTTCCTAATTACATGAGGGACCAAGCGTCCCGCAGAGCGAACGAGTTAACTGGTTAATTGATTTTGAGACCCGCAGAGGAGTAGATTAGGCGGTGGAGTAGGTCGGATGGATCGATGGTGTTCGGTTATGGTGGTTATCACGCTAATAACCCGTAATAACGTTAGAATTCTCCATCGCACCTGTACGCGTCACAAAGGAAAACACGTTCGAGAATTTCCCCGCGCAACAATCAACTCTTCATGAAGCTTTCAGCAAAAGAAAAAAAGGAATCCGAGAAACCTCGCGCTTCCTGTTCGCAACAACTTGATTAAATCAGATTTCTCATGCAGCCGGTCGGAAGAAATGGATACAGCAATTTCTCCGCAGACGGAGATATCTTCGTCCTGTCATTTTTCATGTCCTTCTAACGCTATCTTTCCCGAGATTGGACGGGGGTATTTTGCACGAAACGCCCCGCAGTTTCAACAATTTGGAGCGGAGAACTGAAATGGTGATTCCGTGTCTTCGATTCAATTTATGGCGTATTTTTCTTGGATACCGATAACGCGATGATATGTGTTCTTTTGTGGAAATTGGAATGCGCGAGCGGCATTGTAATTTTAATACACGATGTTCGCCATTTTCTTATTGTCCTGTGGGACAACTTATGTGATGAACTTTCTAAATGAACTTGCATCTGAATTTTATAAACAGACAATTTGCGATTGAACTTTTTAAATGAATATATGCAACTGAATCTTCTAAACAAATAACTTGATGGTGAACCTTATGAACAGACAATTTACAATGGGACTATCTAAACAAATAACCTACAGCTGAATCTTCTAAACAGATAACTTGAAGTTGAACTTTATAAACAGATAACTTGCAATGGGACTTTTTAAATAAATAACTTACAATGGGACTATCTAAACAAATAACCTACAGCTGAATCTTCTAAACAGATAACTTGAAGTTGAACTTTATAAACAGACAATTTACAATGGGACTTTTTAAATAAATAATATACAATGGGACTTTTTAAACAATCAACCTACAACTGAACTTTGCAAACAAATAGCTTATAGTAGAACTTTCTAAAGAAACTCACAACTGAATTTTTTAAATAACTACTCTTTGTTGGCAACATTCAAAACAACTGAAAATGTGAGCAATTTGGAACGTTGAAAAATTTAGGACATTCTAACTTAAAGATACGATAAACATGAAAATTTGCACCTATAAAAAAGTTAAAACCCCGAAAATTTGAAACTGTGAGAAATACAGATATTTGAAGATGTAGGAGAAACTTGAAAATTCAGAAACGTATAATTATACATAAAAGACGTCAGTTTGCGATGCATTGAAACGAGCATAATTCTCGATTCTAATTAGAAACGTTGAATCTGTCGGCGATCTAATGTCGGTGAATCGACGCGGAGAATTCGTAGCTGCAAGCTCGAGACGCATTCCGAAATGCGCATTCCTGTGTGCCGGTTGGTATCGCGCGGAGGCAACGTGCAATCACGAACTCTACGACAGATTTGATGCACGCGGCTGCATCAGCACATATTGCCTGCAGAATCGCGAATTAATCGTGCCCGAATTACCATTCTATGGAGCCGAACCTGAACAGATGGAACGCCGTAAGGGTCGTTAACGGAAGTCCTTGTTACACCCGGTAACAGTTCACCGTCATAGGTGCTACCATCGTTCACGTTACGATGCAATTATGGCAACGTACTGTCCTCTTGGTTAATCGACGATTACCGACTCTCTCTAGCTGAATGGAATCGTTAATTAATCCGCCTGTTCTGCTGTCGTAAGAACCGCTTCTGGTCAACCATCGACTAATCACCTGGTGGTTGATGGACAGCTGGTGTGATGGACATTTTGAGTAATCGAAATTATTAAATTATTGGATGATTTTAGTAAGGTGGAACTTTGAGGTAGTTTGATGTCAGTGGGCATTTCAAAATCTTGGAGGATCTGAGAAGTAAGTGGATTTAAAGTCTAGATTGTGGAGTATGGATTGCACTCTATTAGGAGTATTATAAGCATTAAATTTAGTGTTGTTTTGCTATGTTAATACTGTCTGTTTCCCTAAAATTAGATACAGGTAGAATACAGTTAGAATATAGGTACCGACGTATTTATAATTTTATTATCAGATTTGTAACAGAAATTTGATGACATAAGTCACAAACTAGTACTCATACATCAGCTTGAAACTTCAAGCTTGTCCTATGTATAAGTCCATGTGATGAACATATTCAGAGACTCAACAATAGACTCAGACTCAACGATCAACTTTATATTGAGAACAGTAACGAAACTTATGTATGCAACGAAACTAATGAAACTTGTAAATAGTACACTAATTTTGTACTAATTTATAATATTAAATACGAATAACAATTTACCATTTTACGTCGTGCGTTCACCATGGCAGATGTCATCGCGTATCCAATATCGTAAACATTTTAAAACGCCACCAGCAATTAAAAGTTGATCGAAAATTTTCATTCACGTTCACCGAGTCCACTTAAAAACTGCATACACCAGGCATTAAGATCTCACATTGACGTTTAAATCAAATTTTCGCCAGCTTCGACGTTCACCTCTTTTCACGTTTTCAATTCACTGGCAAAATTCTGCAACGCGAAGCTCTTTTTGCCACGACGAAAATAATGCATAAATCACAGGTTCACGACGACACGCCACGGGAACGTATTATCAAGTAATAATCGGTATCGGGGCCGTTGCGTAATACCGTGGAAAATTCACGTTCGGAGATTAATACTCTGCTGACGTTTGCATAAATTCGCGCGTCTACTTTGCAGAAGCACGCCGTTACAACGACACGAGAATAGAAACTTTTTTCATTTTTCCGTGAAGCGGCGTTAGCTAACTTTCGCTGGATCGATTTCAAAATTTTTTTGTTGGAAGATTTATATTGTTATGGTTAAAGGATACTTTCATATAAATGCATTACTATAAGTGCTACTTTTATGGGGGATGATTCGTGGGTACAGAAATTTTTTATTTTATATTTGATGTGGATATCATTTGATTGACAAGTAGCATAAACGCCTCTTTACGGTATAAAATGAATTTTCATTATGGGAATGCGTTGAGATTTAGGGGATGAAAAATTCAATGTGTATAATTATGTATTACGGAGGGTAACTGTGGTAGTTTAAACAGTGTTTGACCGGTTTGTTATAGTGTTAATATCGGATTAATTAATGGCAACCATCACATGGAATAAATAAAATAATGTTACTAATCTAAGTTAATAGTAATGAGACACGAATCACATCTGAACTGTGAGGTGCATCACTAGTGCGTCATACACAACGTCAGAAGATAAAAGACTATCTATAATATACCCTATCAATTTTCACTGTAGTAACACATTAAATTTTAAGGGATGAATAATTCAACCCTTATGTTCAGTTACATTGACTTGAATAATTGCAATGAAACGCGAATCTGAACTGTGAAGTGCGTCACGAGTACGTCAAACACAACATGAGAGGGTAGAAGACTATCTATAATATACCCTATCAATCTTCACTGTAGTAACACATCAAATTTTAAGGGATGAAAAATTCAACACTTATGTTAAATTAAATTGACTTGAATAATTATAATGAAACGCGAATCTAAACTGTGAGGTCAACGTCAGAGATGATATACCCTAATCTTCAGCCTAATCGTCAGGCGTTAAGGGATGAAAAACTCAACGCGTTTACGTATTAGGCCAACTAATCTCGCCGCGAAAGAATCCACGTGACGTTTAACACCAAAGCGGTTTCGTCAGCAGAGAAACAAGAATATCGCGAAGCGTTTGACGAACACTGGAAATAACGAAACTGCGACAGTGGTGTCAGAATGGCGGAGGGAAGTAACGTTATCCGGTCGCGTTCTCGTTCGCGTAACACGCTCGAAACTGGCAGCCGTCTCGGCCGCGACTGCTGCCCGCCCGCTCGCTCGCTAGCGAGTTGTTCGCGGCATGCCAGTCATCGCTATTATAATATTAGACCACTGGCCGGCTATTTCCAACCCACTGTGAAAATATACCAACGGCACGCGTGAAGAAGACACCGTTCCACCGAAATAAGCGATCGGTGGTCAGTCACACGGCTGCGAGCCAGATAAACGTGAAGAGATTTATCGGCTTTCGATCGACGATTCGACCCTGACTCAAGAGCTTACATTTTTATTTTTGATTGGGACGTGGCTGTTATGGGAGGAATTTTCAAACGCACCACTTTCCGAATCCCCAAATTTCCAAATCTTCCAATTTTCAAACGCACCACTTCCCAAGTTCCCGAGTCCCCAAATTTCCAAATCTTCCAATTGTCAAACGCACCATTTCCCAAATTTCCAAATTTCCAACACCCCAACTTCCTAAATTTCCAAATTCCCAAGCCCACAAATTCCCAACCCCCCAGATTCCCAAGCCCCCAAATTCTCAACGCCCCAAATTCCTAAATTCCCAAATTCCCAAGCCCCCAAATCCCCACCCCCCAGATTCCCAAGCCCCCAAATTCCCAACCCCCCAAATTCCCAACGCCCCCAAATTCCCAATGCCCCCAAATTCCCAATGCCCTAAATTCTCAACGCCCCAAATTCCTAAATTCCCAAATTCCCAAGCCCCCAAATTCCCAACCCCCCAGATTCCCAAGCCCCCAAATTCCCAACCCCCGAAATTCCCAACGCCCCAAATTCCTAAATTCCCAAATTCCCAAGCCCCCAAATTCCCAACCCCCCAAATTCCCAACGCCCCAAATTCCTAAATTCCCAAATTCCCAACCCTCAAATTCCCAAATCTCCCAACTCAGAAATTAAAAAATTCGACAAACACCAAATAAGAAAATTAAAAACTACAGAAATAAAGTTTGAAATTCACAAAGATAAAAGAAGAGAATATATGAGAAATGACATCATAAGACGTGATACTGTCTAAGATAGTCTAAACGGGAGTGTGTCTATCACATTCATTAATTAAATTAAACTTCACGAAATTATCTTCACCGTAGGTTGGACATGAAGTTTGAACATAAACGTCTGAAGTCTGAGAAGGTTTAAAAGTTTCTGGTTTAATTATTCATTGCAAGGAGATGGGAATATTAATAAAGAGCTGTAACAAGTACAGAGAAACTATATTGAAGAATAAAGAATGTTACGTTAACTTTTCGCCTGTAAATCTGAGTTAACTCGGAAACTTTAGAGTTTAGAGTATCTACCCTAGATAGGGTTCATCAAATTTCGTATTCAGGCGCATTCAATTATTCTTTGTCATTTACGTATGAAATGAAACTTTGTATTAACAAGGATTATAGACATTTGTGTGCGACTTAGGGTAGTTTGGGTAAAAATATGTGGAAGAAGATAGAGTTTGATTAATAAGATTTGATAATAAAATGGTAAAGAGAGTTTTAATAAATTGTGGAGAATTTTCACTGTCACCATTTGAAATTTTCTAAATATCCTATATTTTTTCATTTATTCTGGAAATCCCAAATTTTCAAATTTCTGAATCCAAATTCCCAAATTCGCAAATTTCAGAATTTTAAAATTTCCAATTTCTCCAATTTGTCAATTCTAAAATTTCCAGAATCTCAGAAGCCAAAATTCTCAAATTTCTCAAATTCTCAAATTTCCAAAATCTCACATTTCCAAATTTTTGACTCCCCAATAAGTAAAATTACCATATTCTAAATTTCCTAAATTCCTATATTTTCAATTCCTTAAATTTCCAAATCCTAAAATTCCCCAAATTTGAAACTTCCCAAATTCTCATAATTCCCAAGTAACCCAAATTCTCCAAATTAATCAGATTCCTCAAATCCCCCAAATCTCCGTATCCCCAAATTCCCCATATTCTCCAAATCCCTCGAATTCCTCAAATCCAAAAATTTTAATATCCGAAAACTTTGATTGAAAATCCAAAGGGTGAATCTCCACATGCATGATGTGGACGCAGTAATGTTGAAGAGCACATACGGTGGTCCCGGAATGTTGGCTCGGGGAAGCCCAACGGGTCGAATTGGTGGCGTTCGTGTTTCGAATTAACATCGCGACTCGGAACCGACGACTATATTCGTTGGCCTTTGTCGGAACGCGGCTCGTTGAAACCCGGGTAAAGATAGCCACGTTTCGTGGCTAATGCTCGTGATTTCTGGCCGTCGCAACCTTGAAAATAATTACCGGGCCATTGCGCGAATTAATGCAAGTTATTCTCTCTTTTCTGACAATCGTTTCATTCCCTTCTTGTTCATTGCACAATTTAATCATTGTGCACTCAATTTACTTCTCTTCCATTAAACTTACTTTTACTCATTTTTAAATATTTTTTAAAATCTTTTCCTTTTTGTTTCTTTTTTTATCTGATATTATTATAAGTCGATGATTGAATGTTTTAGTTGGTCAGAGAATTATAGGGATTTTTTGATAAGTTATTTTCATAAGATATATATGTTTTTCTACTTCTTTTAAAAATTTGTTTGAGATTTATCTTGAATCATTAAATCAACGATAATCAACAATAATACAGAAGCAACAAACTTGAACTGTTAAATCAACAATAATATGAGGTAGAGTCACAACAAACTAACAACAAAAAATGATAAAATTCACAACGTCCAAATTAAAGAAAAAGAAAGAACAAAAATGACCGACATGTAAAAAGTTCTCTCAGAGTAGATTTCTCAAAAATTCCCCAACGTCCCATGTATTTTTACATTGTTTACAGTCGACGTGTTAAAATTTCATTAACCCGGCAGGTTCCTCGTCAGCGCAGCCATTTTGGCGAACAATAAAATTTTCACGGAAGAACGTGTATGGCGGGTCCGTGTCAGAAGTCGCGCCGTTCTCGGCCCGAAAAGTTTATAGGCAGCTTTCGTGTGAATTTCCGCGGAGCGATTCAGCGCAGCCACCGGTTTAACGACGAATGAAATTACCGGGTGTATCCGACAGGAATACCTTGGTCCTCGCCCTCGCCGTCATAAATAGCAGATTCTCCTAAAAAGGGGTTGCAAACCGGCAGCCACGTTATTAAGGGCGAGATGACGCGTTTCAACACCATCGACCTGTTTATGCTTTTCAACGCTTCCGTGGAAATCGCTTAATACTTTGGAAATCTAATTAACGTCCTTATTTTTACGCGAATACCTAATTACCTCGTTCGTTTATTCGTTTACTTTCTGACAGTTTAGAATTCAGGTTGGTGTTTTACAAGTTAACTCATTTGTTAGCTGATTAAGTGAGGATTTTAATATTTTTATTATTTTACCACAAAATGAGGATTTGAATATTTTTATTATTTTTCAAGAAAATAAGGATTTAAATATTTTTATTATTTCACAAGAAAATGAAGATTTGAATATTTTTATTATTTTACAACAAAATGAGAAGTTAAATATTTTTATTATCTTACATTATGTTAAATAAAATATGTATAACTTGTGTTTTCTTAGATTCTAGTTTTCAAAATTATTTTTGTTTCCACGCTGTCTAACTTGTAAAAATATTTCACATATACTATACGGTAAAATTATCCCCTGATGCTCAAAGACTTAGCTCATCATCATAATAAAATTTTACCTTCATTAAAATCAGCAAAGATTCCAAACCTTAAGAAATCTGATATAATAAAATAAGAAAAAGACAGCAGTCACTTGTAGTAATTTTTGAGATAAAAAGAACCGGTTGCCGTTTCGAAGGATCTTACATACGTTTGGAATTTGTTAAAAATGTTTGGAGAGCTCGAGAGAGGCAAATTTCTCGTTGATTCCAGGATAGATCTGCCGAAACAGCCATTAGGATATTAATGTGGCTTCACTCGTGTTTCGTTTTTTGTCAAACGAACGAACGTTCACTGTTTGCCAAGCCGCGTATTTGCCGGCTTTTTGCAAGTTTTTTTGATGCAGACGCATCAGACTGATTGCACTCTGAACGTCACAACTTATCGATAATTATACGATTTGTCCTTCAGAAATTTCGAAGTGTTCAGGTATATTCAGAATTTATTCTTATGGTCATATGAAAAATCTCCATATTTTTAAATTGATAAATGGCCATGTATCTTCAGGACCACATATGATCACATACTCCACATGAGCACATAGTGTTCTACTTAGTCCTACTTAGAGTTGCTTCTTAGTTTGAGTTTATAAGTTACCTCTATTTTAACTACTTTCATAAAACTAGATTACAAAACTACAATTTACATATCAAACAAGATCACATCGAAACAGTATTCCCAAATGATCACATATGTCCCAAAAATGATCACACCTTCATGAATCCAACAGTCCCATGCAAGTCTCATAACAGCGAGACTTGCATTCCAAGAAAAGAACTTTTTCATTAAAACAAAATTCCATAACAAGAATCTTTCCCCAAATGGTCTTATTTCACCCTCAAAGTTTGCAACCCCAAAACTTAAATTCCACCATTCCTGGCGTGTTTTCGCCTCAACGAAAGAGCGAACGTCCACGTCGAACATCGTTTTTCTTCTGTATAAAAGAGCAATTAGCGTAGGTAGTCGGTGCCAACGAAGCGACAGAATGCTACGCAAGGCCAAAGCGGAAGAAGAAAACAGAAGAGAGCATAAAGTCCAGTGGCGATCCGACGCCTCGTAGTTGGAGATGCTCCAATTTTGCTAATGTGCTCGTGTGGCTCGTTTGGCCTAGTGTGAAGGGGGGCGCAGTTTCGCGAACTGCACTTGGACCTCTCGGCTTCTCTTCACCTTGGCTGTGCATCGTCCAAGAAACTCGAAAACTTGTTGGGCTCGCCCCGAGAAGATCGTTTTCGACGATTTTGCCTGGCACGATGCCCCGAGCCAGTTACTCGACCGACCTTTCGCCGCGGCACACTATTAATGGACTGAAATCGCTCTACCCAAATGGGAAAATTCATTTCCCGCCGCATTCGAAATTGCCGATGGCGAGAATAGCTGGTATTTGGACACTCGGCAATTTTGGTATTTGCAAATGGAATTTAAAAATGGGATTTAGAAGGTTAGGCATTTAGGATTTGAAAGTGATGGATATTTGTTCCATGTTTGAATAGAGAGTCCCACATTTTGTATCATATGTTTATATGTTATTATATGCTCATATGTTATCGCAGGTTCATATGTTATAATATGTTCATATGTTATCGCAGGTTCATATGTTATAA
Organism: Megachile rotundata; assembly: GCF_050947335.1. Classification (NCBI taxonomy): domain Eukaryota; kingdom Metazoa; phylum Arthropoda; class Insecta; order Hymenoptera; family Megachilidae; genus Megachile; species Megachile rotundata. The sequence goes on from NC_134983.1 coordinate 14,828,135, forward strand.
TATGTTCATATGTTATCATATGTTTATATATTCATATGTTATCATATGTTATCATATGTTCATATGTTATTATATGCTCATATGTTATCACAGGATCATATGTTATTATATGTTCATATGTTATTATATGTTCATATGTTATTATATGTTCATATATTATAATATGTTCGTATGTCATCATATGTTCATATGTTATTATATGCTCATATGTTATTACAGGTTCATATATTATCATATGTTCATATATAATCATATGTTCACATATTATCATATGTTCATATGTTATCATATGTTATATCACATGTTCAGTTTAAAATTTTATACCTCAGCATGTAAGAGCATGTAGTGTATGAAAATTTTAAATAAATACAGCTAGTTTAAACATAACAGTACGAACGTAGTGGAATATAACGAAGAGCTTGATTGACCATGTGATACTGAATGAACGCTACGAAAACGTATCGCATATACGATGTGTAAATGGAACGCGCGTAGTTAGTATCACGTGCAAAACGGCTCGTTGCATCAATATTAAACATCTGCTAGCTACAGATTTGTGGCACGCAGCTCCATGAAGCAATCGAGTATCGCCCCTGTACTTGACACCCGACGACCGACTCGGGATCAAGTGGTTCAAGTGCTTTCGGCTCGTGAATCACGTTCCTCGGATAATCATCTACGATCATCGTGCATGGAATGGTCTATCATAACACTATACCAAATATCTACAATGTATCTTCCACTACGACGTAAACACATACGTACTTTAAAATGATGACACACATTATCACACATGTTACTGTTTTGCTACAGTACTTGACAGACACAATATACAACAGATTTAAATTATAAAAAGCACCTAAAGTACCTATTTAGACATTTGACCCAAAACCTTCGAATTGAAAGGAATCATACCAGAAATATTTGAAATAAAATTTAAATTAAATTAGGTATTTTTGAACCTCGTTCGCGGGAAGAATATGAAAATATTTCCGACTGTTAAACGCGGACAGACGGTGCACAAGGGGTTTCGCAGTGGTGAAATGTCGAGAACACGAGAGGCAACGAGTCCTTTCGTTTTAATTTCCTAAGACAAAAGGTTTGCGCGTGTCGCGAGTAGCTCGAGTTACCTCTCGCGTTAATTCCGCCTAACGCGACTCGGTTTCTCGCCTTTTGCACGCACCTTACGCGCTTACCTTACGCGCTTACCTTACTTTACCATGTAATATATATGCTCGCCTTGGCCGACCCAACGACGAGGAAGTATTAAGTTTAAAAGCAAATTTCGCGTCGCTTGAATTTATTCTGACAAGTGAAATTAATATCATACGCCCGGAAGTTCACCTTGATATCCTAATAACTGGAGCTTCGCGTTAATTCGTCTAATTTATTATTCGTCGAACTTTCATTGAACTGTGATTTTTTGGGGTTTGTTGTCGCACTTGGGAGACTGTAGAAATTTGGGGATATAAAGATTTGAGGGCAGTAGGAATTGGGGAATGTAGGATTTGGAGATTTTGGAATTTGGGGATGTTGGAATTTGTGGACGTAGAAATTCGGGGATGTAGGAATTTGGGGACGTAGAAATTTGGAGACGTAGAAATTTAGGGACGTAGAAATTTGGGGATGTAGAAATTTGGGGATGTAGAAATTTGGGGACGTTGGAATTTGGAGAGGTGAAAATTTGGGGATAGCAGGAATTTGGGGATGCAGGAATTTGAGGACGTAGAAATTTGGGGACGTGAAGATTTGGGGATAGCAGGAATTTGGGGATGTAGGAATTTGGGGACGTAGAAATTTGAGGACGTAGGAATTTGGGGACGCAGGAATTTGGGAATGTAGGAATTTGGGGACGTAGAAATTTGGGGATGTAGAATTTTGGGGACGTAGAAATTTGGGGATGTAGGAATTTGGGGACGTAGTAATTTGGGGACGTAGAAACGGGACGTAGGAATTTAGGGACGTAGAAATTTGGGGATGCAGGAATTTGGGGATGTAGGAATTTGGGGACGTAGAAATTTGGGGATGTAAGGATTTAGTGAAAGCAGCAATTTGGAGATGTAGAAATTGGGGAGATTTAAAAATTCGGGGATGTAGGAATTTGGGGGTGTAGAGATTGGAGAATGTAAGATATGGAAATTTTGGAACTTGGGAATTCCGTCCCCTTTTCTCAATATTTACCATATAAAAAAATGTATATATTCAAATTCCCACATATGAATCCCAAATAGCTTAATACATGTATCAGTTCACATTTCACCCTACCTTCCCAAATTTTTTAATTTTAAAACAACCGTGGATAGATTTGACAGCAAGAGAAAAAAACCATCCCCAACAATGTAACGTTTATAAATGTTTCGATAAATTCCTTTGTAGAAAGTACGCTTTATATCCGAGCGTCAAGTAATTAAAAAATTCCGGACGAAAGCTGAAACATCGGAAGAATTTTTCCATTAGAAGCGTATGAACAATTACGGTAAATGTTACGGAAAGCTGGGCGTCATTAATTCCCGGCACAAGTGAATTAACGCAATCAACGTGTACTTTGGGACACGGTTTTTCGTCGATGTTGGAAAAGAGAATTTAAATATTCCTCTTGCGCCTCCCGCCGTCATAACGCGTTAACCAACGGTCGCTCCTTTTTTCACCTCCTCGCGAGTTCAATTTTGCATTTATTAAAGAGTACGTGCTTGAAATCCACTTACGAACATCGCACAGATTGTACTGCGCTCTTTCACGGTTCTCGTTATCGCTTAATTAACGTATTTTTAGAGACCTATTGCGGGCCTGCATTTAAATGGGAAATATCGCGTTAACTTTCGTAAATGAAACTTTACTTTTGAAGCGAAATATTGTGGGCTGTGCATTTGGTAGTATGGATGTTGATGTGTGAGGAGATGTAGTGATTTGGGGACGTAGCAAATTAGGAATGTAGGAATTTGGGGATATAGCAATTTGGGTATGTGAAAATTTGGGAATGTAGGAATTGAGGGATGTAGAAATTTGGAAATGCAAGGATTTGGGGATGTAGGAATTGGAGGATGTAGAAATTTGGAAATGGAGGAAATTGGGGATATGGGAATTTGGAGATGTAGGAATTGGGGGATGTGGAAATTTGGAAATTCAGGGATTTGGGGATGTAAGAATTGGGGGATGTAGAAATTTGGAAATGGAGGAATTTGGGGATATGGGAATTTGGAGATGTAGGAATTGGGGGATGTGGGAATTGGAGGATGTGGGAATTAGGGGGTGTGGGAATTTGGAAATGAGGAAATTTGGAGATGTGGGAATTGGGGGTTGTAGGAATTTGGGGATGCGGGAATTAGGGGATGTGGGAATTTGGGGATGTGAGAATTTGGGGATGTGGGAATTCGGGGATGTGGGAATTTACAAATATAGCGATTTGGGAACGTAGTGATTTGGGAATATACCTCTTCTAAACACCACAGCCTCTTCACACACCTACTGACGTGTTGACATCAGTACACAACATACTTTATCGTATTCCACCTTAATTACATTTCCTGCTAAGTTTTTAAAATTAAAATAAATGACTCAAAGTCCGGATGAAATTTTCATCTACGAAAAGTTTCCGAACGACATTGATTTTCATATTTCACGAATACAAACATATTTCTTAATAAAGATGTCATATGTGAATTTTTATAAATCATTGTACTCTCCGATGCACGTTATTTAAATTATTCGAAAATTTTCTAAAATCGAAATGAACGAGTGGAAGTCAATATCAAGATTGATTTTCATATTCCACAAATGTAAATATGTATCTCTATGAAGATGTTATGTGTGAATTTTTATAAATCATCATATTCTGCGCTGTACGTAATTTTTTGGTGAACTCTGATTATTTCCGAATGAAACATACATGAAATACACGAAAATACATGATGGATATGAAGGAACAGCCCGCAAATGAAATTTAGAGAATCCAGTGAAATTTTCAGGAACGAATGAAATTAAATTATAAATACGAATTGAAATTGTAGAGACGATTTGGCAGCTCGCCAATGACCGTGTTCATCAACCGATCGTTACTACATGTAACACGGGTCCCAGCAGCCGAGGGGTTTTAACGATCAATTAATTCTTGATCGTGTTATCTGTCGCGCGATCCAATTTTCCAGCGTGGAAAACCGCAGTCCCCTGGACAGAAGTCGATTACAAAAATTGGGTCGTTGACAGGAACATGATCTCTGTCGTTTTATGAACATTATAAACGCTTCTCTACATTTTCATACCGATGAATTTTTAACTTTTTAAATATTCACTTTTCTAGGTTTTTAAGTTCATTGATCTCTAAAAGGGTGGATTTTCAAGTTGTTAAGATTTCAGATTTATAAATATTCAAATTTATAATTTTTCAATTTTGCAAATTTTTAATATTCTAAATTTCCTGCAGTAGTTTCCAAGCTTCTGAGATTTGAAATTTCTAGCTTTTCAAATTTGCTATTTATCAAATTTCTAATATCCCAAATTTCCCACCATCTGAATTTCCAGTTCACCAAATTTCTCAAGTCTCCAAATTCTCACTTTCCTAAATTCTTACACCTCAAATTCTCACATTCTCAACTTCTCATATCCCCAAGTTCTCACATCCCTAACTTCTCACATCCCAAATTTCCAAGCTCCCAAACTCCAAAATTTCCACATCTCCAAATCCTTGAATACCCAAATTACAGAATACTCCTTAAGTCCTTATGTCACATTTCAACGTCAGATTCCCACTCTCGCCATTTACACAGTTTGCCATAAGCTCTTCGGTCACCTAACGCACCCAAAAACTCCTGCTCACCTGTGTGTCTCCGACAAATATCACCAAACTAAATACTCCTGTAAACTACAAATCTCTATCTAATACCTAATCCTCAAATCTATCTTTATACACGCTATTTCGGTCCACATAAAGGGTTTCACATTCAACAGTCTGAACAGTCCACAAATCACCACCGTAAATTCTAAATAAAGCTTCATAAATCGATTTCACCGGCACTCGTGCAGGCAGCAACAGCTTACAATTAGTCGATTCGTCGCGGGTCAATTCGATTTGAATAACAGCTTTCGAGACGTTAGGCACAATAGAGAAACCGCGAACGAGGGTCCGAATGCCGGAAACAAAGAAAAGGAAATCTGTCGTCGGAGCGTTTGAAAGCGGCGATTAATTTAAATTGAACGAAATTTTCCGGCCAGACTCTGGCGCATAAATAAAGATTAAGCCGCCGTCGTTTCGCGACGTCTGCACTCCCCCCTGATCCGCGGCTAATTTATTCATAGATCAATTAAGAAACGCGAGTGAATGCAAACGAAAGCGAGGGAAATTTACCGGTAAAGGATTAAAAGCTTTTTCGCCGACGCGGACTGACATTGAGGAATGATCTTAGCGCTTGAATGAAATCCATAATTCTGTGAATGAAGTTAGTTTATGAGATATTAGATTTTGTGATTTTTCGTTTGAAATTAATAATGAACAATTATTAAAATGATATTTAAATAAGATTTTAGCATAGTTGCAAAGGTATGAGACTATACATTTTTTGTTCAAGGTTCGCGTTCAGTTGAAATACATTTTTTTCTGAGGAGTTAACATGAAATTATATGAATTATTTCATGTTTGTATTAGTCAAATTCATTATTTATCTTGTTGTGAATATATGATTTAATTTTATATTTTTTTTATTCTTCCAAGGATTTAAAGTATATGGGTATGCTACATTTTATGAAAAATTAAAACTGACAAATTATTATAAATTATAATATTACAGCATTATAATACTTCATACTTAATATCATAACTTATGTGATAGACTTATGAAAATAACAAATGATTAATTTATAGAATGAATCATTCATTGAAACACTGTAATAAATTTTATTTACAGTCAACGCTACTTTGTAAAATTAAACATGTATGTCAGACATACGTAATTAAGACATATGTATATCAGAAAAATGTAACTCACGCATGAATCAAATATAATTGAAACATGAATTTGATATACCTAATCAAAGCACATGTCAGATATACGTAATTGAAATATGGGTTTGATATATATGATTAAAACATAACTTGATGCACATAATTAAAACATGACTTCATACGCATAATTAAAAGAGGGGTCTGATAAAAATAATTAAAATAGGAGTCTCATAAACATAATTAAGCAACGAAAAAATGAAAGGACAGATTTAAATAAATACGGTCCATTAGCCTTTTTAATAGCGTTTAAAGAAGAAGAAGAAGAAGGGTAGCGGAAGCGTTAGGAGTGATTGTCCCGTAGGGATTTCATTGCAGCTGTTTCTATCGCGACGTTACACGAGCAAAGCAATGTTCGCGAAGCTCTAATCGCCCGTTACACAGACTACAATGCTATCCGATTAGCTGCAAACTTTCTGTCGAAACTTTTATCGCTTGCAACTTGCGAAACGTTACAGCAATCCATTCTCGCGTAACAGCATAATAATTCCTAACAATTTATGTTACCAAAGAGAAGTGGAAAGGAGGATAAAAGACTATTCAAATTAATAACTTTTGCTTTTCTGAACTTCTGAGAGCTTCCATAGTTTAACAATTCTTTAAAATCTGAAAGCTGAAGAATTCATAAGTCTCAAAATTAAAAAGTCAAAAATTAAGAAGCTAATTCTAGAGTTGAATAAGTTTTATTGTATTAAAAATAGAATATTAAAGGATGCTGAAGGTTAACAATTTTAGAGTACTCAGATTTCAAACAATTAACAAATTTTTGAAGATTCTAATGTTTGTACATTTCGAAGTTTCTAAATTTCAAAAATTAAAGATTATTAATCTTAAAAATTTCAAACAATTGCGAAGTTTAGAAATTTTTAAATTACAAGATCTCAAAGCTCAAAGATTAAAAAATTTCAAAATTGCAAAAATTAAAATCGTCGAAATCCCAAGATCTCAAAATTACTAAACAACCAAGATCCATAACCTTGAAAATTCCAAACTTACAAAATCCCAAGATGTTCAAATTTCCAAACACCCAAAATCCCAAACCTAAAAAGTTCCAAACTTCCAAGACCCTGAATCTTAAAAATTTCAAGATCCCCAAATCTCAAAATTACCAAATTTCCAAACACCCAAAATCCCTAACCTTGAAAATTCCAAATTTCCAAAACCCCAAATCTCAAAATTTCCAAACACCCAAAATTCCAAACTTCCAAGACCCCAAATCTTAAAAATTTCAAGATTCCCAAATCTCAAAATTACCAAATTTCCAAACACCCAAAATCCCTAACCTTGAAAATTCCAAATTTCCAAAACCCCAAATCTCAAAATTTCCAAACACCCAAAATTCCAAACTTCCAAGACCCCAAATCTTAAAAATTTCAAGATCCCCAAATCTCAAAATTACCAAATTTTCAAACACCCAAAATCCCTAACCTTGAAAATTCCAAATTTCCAAAACCCCAAATCTTAAAATTTCCAAACACCCAAAATCCCAAACCTAAAAAGTTCCAAACTTCCAAGACCCCAAATCTTAAAAATTCCAAAATCTCAAAATTTCCAAATACCCAAAATCCCTAAACCCCAAAAGTTCCAAACTCACAAACCCCCTCAGCTAAAAATTTCCAAACTTCCAAAATCTAAAATCTTCCAATCCATCAAAATCCCTAACCTAAAAGATTCCACAATACCAAAACCCTCTATCTTAAAAATCGCAAGCTGTCAACATTGAAAACCCCAACAATGTTATAAGAATTTCGAGCCACAGAAAATCTGAGCGTCGAGCACAGTGGACGGCGAAACGTTTGTCGAGGAGTACCCGGAACGCGTGTAAAACCGGAAGCAGAACCGGGATCTCGAGGAACGCTCGTGAAACCTTTCGAGCGTTCAGAGTGCCGCCAATGAAAATCGTGCTTCTAAATTCGTGAATTCTTTGCCGTATAAATCCTTTGAGGGATTCGTTCTGTTTTTCCAAGCTTTGGTAGCCGGATAAAAAGGAAAAATCGAGGTCAACCGGGCTGCGGGCGGAAACACCGGAGAGCTTTTCTTTGTTGTGGAACTGGCAAACCGCGATAATGATATAAATATTCATTAAGAGTGTTTCGTTGCTTCTTTATGTTGCCGGTAGCCCGGATGCACGGTGCAACAAACAGCGCGAAAAGCGAGGGACAAAAATGAAAATAAACGAATCGCCGTCTGGCTTTGACGCTTTAAAAGGGGTGAAATTATACCGAAGCTCGCATTTTGTGCGGAGGGAAAAAGAGGAGAGAAAAAAGGGGAAAAAAGGGGGACCGAGTCATTGTGCACGTTCACGATGTTACGTGTTGCGTGTTAATTTACGAAAGTAATCTCGGAGCGTGTATTTTAATGTCTGCGATTTACGACACGGTTATTATTCGATTTGCATATTTTCCTACGCCACCGTAATTGATAGCAGTTTAGCTGGGAAACGTTACACGATTATGCTCCTCCCTTGTTTTCGAATCGCTCAGCTGAAAATTCGTGCCATAGCTTCGAACTTAGGGTAATTAACCCCTTGCCTTGTGACATGGAGTCGCAGGTCGAATTATAACAAAAATAAATTATATTTGTCTTATGATTCAGTTTTGAGTTTAGTACAACTTACAGTTTATGCAATTCGAGGTAAATTCGAAGTATGAAATTTCAAATTTGTTTATTAATTTCATTATTATGATAGTGATTAGGGCTCTGACTGACTATAGAGAAAACATAATATGTTAAGGGGATGAACTATTTGTTTTCCACGAAATTTGTTTTCTCAGTCGAAATATTTAAATATTAAGAAGTTTGAGAATATAAAAACCTGAATACTATAAAATTCAAAAATAATTTCAGTATACGATAATTTAAAAATTGCCAAATAAGAATGTACATATGTACCGTGTATGTGAATATACATTGCACATAGCATGTCTCATGATACAACAAATTGATGGAAACTCGATTTTAATAACAGTAGAGTGAATCGACGAGAATGTTTGAAGCACTTTCGTGTAAGGACCTCTCCATGCAATTTAACACCGAGATTAAGATGTTTAGGATGGCACAGCGTGGCAAGAATTTCATATACACTTTACAATGTATGTGTGTATGTGTGTATAACGTGTAATTAATTTAACCTCGCATATTTCTTGCACCATGTAATTTCATTTTCAACGGTTTCATTATTGTTGGCTCGAAGGGGTTCCTCTCTCTCGACGGCTTTTAAATTTACCGATAACCAATTAACTTTAATGAAATGTTTAATAAAGTTCGTACATTTGAGTGGAGGGACTGCATTCGCTCTATTAATATCATTAGAAATTACTTTTTATTTCGAATTTGTCGACTGGAGACTGCATTTTATGAAGATATTTACAGGATTGTGGATTATCATGAATTTAACTCTTTGGTAGAATACAGTGTAAAATACAGTCTGTGAATTTTATGGAATAACGTTAACATTGAGTTAATGATATGCAAGCTTATGCTTTAATTCACATTAATTCACCATTACAGTCTCTCTTAGGTTTTCATACTGCTTTCTCCATCAGCATCGATCAAGTTATTTTAATCGTCATTTTTAAAAAAAATGTAAGAAACTACCTGAAGTTATACACCTACTGATTCATCTTATTAAAATCTGTAATTATATACGTTACACACTCTCATAACCTAATAAACCTTGAAATTGCAAATGAAGTACTTGCAACATCAAGTTTGAAGGCCCTACCCAATATTGCTTATCATTTTTGATAAAATGAAATAACCAATAATCACTAATAGTGTGGTTAACGAGTACAGGTTGCTAACAGACCCATCAGCCACTCTTCGGCATTTGTGCAAATTTTTCAAGGGTTTCAAGGGTGCAGACTTTCACATCAGCAGTATCATCTCTAGCCTTCTATTAATCTTTTATGATTTTCAATCAGTTCTCATTGGTCAGTTTTGTTAATAACTCGAAAATGAACTCAACTAATATCTTGACAAATGAAAAAGTTGTTCAGTTTCACCTACCACCATCTAGTACACCACTTCTCAGGCACCTTGTATTTTGGGAAGAATATCATAGGATAAATATTATGGACAAATTATTTTGATGACCCCCAATCGGTTGTTTCGACAAATGTAATCCAGCAAACGAGATAGGTGAATGCGAGAAGCGTTTGACGAGCCCTTCCGCGGTGAGAAAGTTGGATATAGAAGACGATTGGAAGGAAGAAATCCGAAAGAAAAGCAGACGTACGTGAGCCGCATAATGCGGACTCGGAATCCTTTTAGAACGGGGAATCTTTAGCGATGCCACGCTGACGTGGGCTACAACCCTGGAATAAATTTACAGTTCCCCGTATTCGGTTAATACCGTCTTATCTCATCGACAATTTCGTTGTTTTTCCGAAGGGATTCGGCGATAACCATTTGTTGTCTATCCGGGAAATTTTCCGCCACTTGGGAATCATATTGCGATGTTTAGGGGCTTAACGATATCGGTTCGCCTGGTACCATCGGTATGATGGGTGAAAGGTAGTCGGAGTTACAGGATTCAATCATTCTGAAGTTCTAATATTTTCGAATGTGAAGTGTCAAAGTAAATTCACAAAACTTGCCATATTCTTAAGTTAAAAAATTATGAAGTCCCAAAATTGTGAGGTTACAGTGTTCAAGAAGTGTCATCACTCAAGACTCCAACATTCCAAAGCTATTAAAGTTCCAGTAACTCCGAAATTCTAAAGAGTTAAAGTAAATTCCAAAAATTACAATGTCCCAAAGCTAAAAAATTATGAAGTCCCAAAACTGCAAGATCGACTAATTAGTATATATTGCTGATATTCTCTGAACAGTCGAGTCGCCATAAACTGCAGAAACTCGTAAACTAAATCAGCAATCGAATTTACATCTCACGTTTTCTCATCGAATTTAGTGTCCCTTCGGGAATACCATTTTACTAGCCGTGTCTCTAGTAGCAAATAATCGTTGGAGCGAATCACTGCGTAAAAGTTTCTTCGTCTGTTTGATCCGTCGTTGCGCAGCTCGGTTTAACGACTTCGTCGATTTTACGTGTCCCGAAATCCGGAGGAGGATTAAGACCTTAAGAAGCTATTGGATTTCGGTAAAAAATAACAGTACTCTTTTATTTTTTAGATTATGAAGTTTATTTAAGACTTGGAGGACGTTTTGACTCTTTGAATGCATCATGACAAGTGAAGCGACTCTCCAAAAATAAAATCTAAGCGTCTACTTAACGTTGAGTTGCACTTGTTCACCGCCATCTTGTTTGCGTTAGGTATCTCAAACTTGCACCTTCCAAAATAAGGCTTTGTTAACACTCAAACTACCAAACTGGTCAAATGACTGCTCCACAAGTTTCTTATTAGAAGATGTACATTTTGTAAAAATACATTCAATGAAATCAGCTTTGATTTGCCTCAAAATAAAGAATAAATGTGTGTACTAATTTATGTTTCGTCGTATGTATATTTATTTGTTAACTTCATTTTATAGTGCCTCAACCTTAGTGCCCAGACCCTTAGACCTAATAGTGTTTAGTCTTTTTAATGCGTACAATAAACTAATAATAAAAATCTAACAAACATTTTTAAAATTTCCACCTAGCTGAAATATCCAGAAGTACATTCTAACGTTTGGAGAAATAGAAATAGAAAAATGTGATCAGAACCGAGAAAAATTTGAGAAATAAACTGGCAGCCATCTCGAACACCTTTGACCAGTGATCCTTGTTAAAAGTTTACTACATCGACCTTTACGCTTTACGCTGATAGAATGAACCTATTTTCACTAGGTGTTACCTATCCGATAGGTATCGACGAAAAGATCCAACAGAGCTTCTTCTACCTTCATCCGATGACGAATTTCATTCAACCTAGACACGTACCGTTTACGATTTACGTTTCGGATTTTACGATCTTATTTCATCGACCGATGCTTCGCTCATTTTCTTTTTATACCCAATGCTTAGAATTCATTGCCGGATCTGTCGTCGATGTGGAGAGCGAATTGATTTTGGAAAATTAGAACGTTTGAAGGACTTGGTTTATGCATGGTCTGATAAACTATTTTGTTTAGAAGTAATTATTGGAAACTATCATTTAAGTACTAGATATAGTATGGGGTATAGAATTTCATTTTTACATTTATGAGAAATAATTCTGAAAATTTTTAAATTTGTTAACTTGAAAGTTTCTACGTTTAAAAATTGTCAAATTTAATAATTTCAGAATTTTCAATTACTACAATTAAAAATTTGTAATTACATAATTGTTTAATTTTCAATTATTCATTTTAAAGAATTTAATATTACGATGCGGGTCACCGATGACCCTCGCAATAGTCAACTTATCAATCCTAGCAGTATTACGTTTCCATAGAGGATGTTACATGGGGCGTGCAACATTCCAGCAGACGGGAAAACATAATTACCCGTAATACCGATGTCGGTAACTAGTAATAATCATTCCACGATTCCTGTAACCGTAACTGCATACTTCAATCAATAAAACAAGTTAGAACGATTCAATGATTGTCGGTAAAACGACACAACTTCAACGTTAATATCGCTGCGTTATTTAATTAAAATCAGTGTCATTATGCAATGGAACAACATTGTTTGTAATTATCAAAACTGCAATGGAATAATAAACACCTTCTATAACTATCACCACTGCAATGGAATAACAAACATCTCGTGTGACTATTAAAACTGCAAGAGAATAACAAATATCTCGTATGATTATTAAAACTGGAATACAATAACAAACATTTCGTGTGACTATTATAACTGCAATTGAATAACAAACATCTCGTGTGATTATCAAAACTGCAATGAAACATTAAGCATCTCATATGATTATCAAAACTGCAAGAAAATAATAAACACCTCGTGTGATTATCAAAACCACACTGGAGCAATGAACATCTCATATAATAATCAAAACTACACTGATGTGATCAACATCCCCTGAGATTATCAAAACTACAACAAAACGATAAATATCTCTTCTAACAATCAAACCTGAGGTGAAATAATAAACGTCCCCTGCGATTACCAAAAGAGTAATAAACTACTAAACATCTGTGATTATAAACTGCAATGAAATACCAATAATCTCGAAAGATAAACTACACCGAAGTAACCATCTCCACTGTTTATAACCACCAAAGCAATAAATATCTCGTACAGCTATAAAAGTCGCAGTGAAGCACCTATTATCAAATCTACACCATAATAAACACCCCAGGATTTCGAAAGGAAATCACCTAACCAGTGTTTAAAGTACAATCAAAAGTGACATTCGTTTCCTTTAATTTAAGCATATCGAAAGGGTCAATAGGTGGCCTTCGAGGGTGGAAAGTCGATCCGCTGTTAACAACTAATTTCGGTAATTTGCGTGAACGCCGAGGGACGTGAACCGACTGTGACACCGACACGCTCATGTCACTCCACATGATTTATATGACGTGTCCCGTTATAATGCCGGTCGACCATAATGCAATTCTAGGGGCTGGAAGCGCAGGAAGCGACACGAAGAGCAACACACCACGTGGTAACCGCTGTGAACACGATCCACCGATCACCTCTTACTCTTATACAATCATGTTACTCGAAAGCCTAACGAAGTTAGAGTTTTGCTTAAAAGCAAAAATGGTAGTAGGAAGCATTATAGTCACTTTGTGACAAATATGACTAAAATTATATATATAATTTCTGTAATCGGCGTATGTACTTAACCCCTTAACCCACAATTTTCTGGGGAGCCACAGCTAGCTTATTTCTGCCACATCAAAAGATGATCATAATCGTAGTCTCACAACGATTATAGTCTCACAAAGAGACACAGAAACTAACGAAATTAGAATTTGGACAAATCGCAATAACACGAAACAGGGTCGTTTCTCTCGGGAGGGGCGCGTGCAGAATTCAGAATATCGGGGGTCAAAATTATGCGACGTCAAATGAAACCCGACTTATTAGCAAAGTTTCCGAAAATATACGAGAACAGTCCGGAATAAATCTAACAGTTGATTAGGAAGAACAAGGAAACTGGATGGAGACATTTAAGCGCGAAATTGATCCCATTTCCGGTGCTGCAAAGGGGTTGAAAAAGAAGATGAACGAGTTGGGAAAAGAAGCAAGAGCCAGAAACGAGGAAGATAATCGAACAGTATCCGAGAAAGTTACAAGAACCGGGGACAAGAGTTTACTCGATTTGGCAAGTTCGATATTCACTCGCGTTACCCCGCAACCCCTTTAATCTCCCGTTCCCTTATTTCGTGCTATGGTCGACGGGTAAAGTACGTGCCTTCTTCGTTGAATTTCAAACGATCCTGCAAATCGAATGAAACCCGCCATGAATCTTTTCGCTTGAATACCGTGCTGCTTGAAGGGCTGTCGGGTCTGGTGAAAGGGGTAGGTTAACCCTCGACGTTCGGAAAACACGAAAGTGATGGTGGAACGTAGACGGATCACGAACACCGAGGATAAATAACCTCGCAATTTTGTTCGTATACTTGTGAATATCTGTAATTCGGGTTATGTTATTGTTTAGGGTGGATTCTGGAAATATGGGGTCGGATATGGAGTGAAAGGATTGGTTCTTCTATTTCTCAGGTTTTGTATTTAGAATGTTAGAAATTGGGGAAGCGAGAATTTGGGGATTTGAGAAATTGGGGAGGTGAGAATTGGGGGATATGAGAAATTGGTTATGTGAGAATTTTGGGATGTGAGAGTTTGGACATGTAAGAATTTGGGAACGTGAGAAATTTGGTGAATTGGAAATTTGGGATGTTAGAAATTTGGTGAATAGGAAATTTGAGGAGCTGGAAAGGGATGTTAGAAATTTGGTGAACTAAGGGGACATCGAATCATAAAATTATGAAAATTTAAAGAACGCAAAAAATAAAAAATATGAGGGTTCAACTTGTAAATTCAGGAGATTTACAAGATCAAAAATTTGGGAAAAATGTCCACCTTACAAATCACCAAAGAAACAACCAAAAACAGCTATTCCACATTTTCACCTTATTTTCCCACATACGTTCATCCCGTAAGAGTAGTACACGAGCGCATACGTTGAATAAAACAAAAGATAAGAACTGAAAGTAACCAGGGCTTTTTGCACGCAAAATTACAGTAATTTGTGCGAGGGTACATACACGCTCTCTCGTGTTCACATCTGTTTTCTTTACTTACGTGTCTCGTGTCAGCCGCAAGAAGGGGCGTATGTGCCTGCAACAATGAGTGCCCAGAAAATTAGAGAAGGGAATCCCAGCGGAATTCTTGTTTGTTTTCTAGGGAGCTTCATGCTTCAGCAAAGACTCTGCTCATTCGATGGAGGGCGCATGTTCCTCGGGAAAAACCATGCCATCATGCGATAACACGCGTCGGGGAATTCATGCAAAAGAGGAGAGAACCTAACGCAAGCCGAACCATTTTTTCGATCGTTAACTATGGAACAATTTTTGAAGCTTGTCGCTAACTACCAAAGCTGAAAATTGAGTCACTAATTTATCGCATGGCTAATGATCGTTTATTATAAACAACTCTGATTTAACGAGGATGAGGTACTAAAAATTCAAGCGCTGATTATAAAGTTCGTTTCATAAGTATTAGTATCAGCAATTTTCAAATTTATGTTTGTTAGAAGAATACTATCGATGAAGATACATATGAAGTTCAATAAACTTTATAATAAATAAAAATAGAAATTAACTGTGACAACAGAAATATTCATGTCACCCTTGATAAAGACACATATGAAGTTCAATAAATTTTGTAATAGATAAAAATAGTGTGCATGTTGTATACATGTGTATACATGTGTATACACGATCATACGTATACATATACGATACAACATACATATGTATACGAATAAGATTAAATACGAATTCTGAAAAAGAAGTCATTGATACAATAGGAGTATTTGAATGAATAGCAATGTAGAATCGGCAGACTACATTGGCAATGAAGTAAATAACGAGTTCGAACGAAAGAAATAATTGACTCGATTATTACATCGAGACTGTTAAAAATCGATAACAAGGTAGCTACCGTGTCTGAGAAGGATATTAATTCTGCATATTAATATTCCTGGTCGAAAAGGTTCTCGACAGCGTGTCAGACTCCCTGCTTTCGATCAAATCAATCTAGACTTTAATTTAATGGTGTTGGCTACAGGAGCCTGGGGGGTAAAGTGCAACTCGAGACAAGTACAAATAAAGAGAATTCCAATAATTTCGATGGAAAGAGACGGAGGAACATTTTGTAGCCTCCGGAGGATCGCGTGACTTCGGAACGATTTTGTAAGTTCGCCGTCCGAGAAATCCGCCGATGGTCCCGACGGATCTACCGCGGGAAACGAATAAAAAACGATTAAGTTTCAGGGTTGCCAACGAGCGGAATGCCAATCCTTCGAATTATTTTCCTGATCGTAAATTTACACGACCGAACGTCGAGTTTATATGTAAATCGGACGAGTCGGAAAATTTTCCCGTGGAAAATTTAGCATGTTAACTCAAAAAGTTTCGGGATCGAACGAACGTCGAAGAACTCTCTTTCACGGTGTCTGCGCCGCGGCAACTAAACTCTCGAAAACCGTTTAGTGAATCGACGCTCCGTAAGCTTTCATTTTAATACCGTTCAATGGGGCTCGTTACACTTTCACCGCGAAGATTTTTCTTCGCGTTAACGCTGCTCCGTTCATTTCGGTGCGGCGGCAACGATTCATAGAGCAAAAGGAACGACGTAGCTCCGTGGGATTATCGATTCGTCTGCGCTCGCGATACGCTGCTCTACCACGCTTGTTTCCTTTCAAAATTTAATTAACTTGCGATAACAGCGACTTGATTTGTTGTCGGAGAACGATATATCGCTCCTCGTGTGTACATTATGACTCGATTATTTTTATAATACCTCATGTTTTTTATGCGATATACATATTTCGTATAGCACCGCGTGTATTTTACACGGGTTATATCTTCTATGCTTATATCGCCAAGCGTTTTATTTACGACGTGTTATACTTTAGAAGGGTTATATATTACACGGATTATATTTTGCATGCGTTGTATTGCCCTCGTACTGTATTTTTTATGCGTTATATGCGCGATACGTTGTATCGAGCACGTGTTGTTTCTATGACGCGTTATATTGCCTATGTGTTATACTGCAACACGTTGTATCGTCTGCGTGTAATATTTCCCACATATTATATTGCCTACGCGTTATATTGCTTATGTTTTATGTTACCTATATGTTATATTGTCTATGCGTTATATTATCGACACGTATTGTTGTCCTCGCGTTATATTGCATACACGTTATATTGCCTATGTGTTGTATTACCTATGTGTTATATTATCGAAGCGTAATACTGTCCTCGCGTTATATTGTTGATGTATAATATTTTCCTCGCGTTATATTGCATACGCGTTATATTACCTACATGTTATATTACTGACGCGTAATATTTCCCTCAGGTTATGTTGCCTACATGTTATATTGCCGACGTGTAATATTGTCCTTGCGTTATATTGCCTATGCATTGCATTACCCACGTGTTATATTTTCTAAAACGCGAATAAAATATTTTTACCCACAAAAAAGTAATAAATGCAATCAACATCCAGATTGAAGGATTTTACGTTATATTTGTTCCTTTCAGAACAGCAACTCTGACAAAGCAATTACATTCGTTATTTAAAACAGTCTAACGAGAACAATGCATTTTTTTCAACGTTAAATCGGAAATGTATGGCTGTACGAATGGGAGAATGATTTTTATCACCGCGACAAGGACGGATAACGCGAGCTTATGAGACCCGTTATCGCCGTGAGAAATAAAAGAAAGGAAACCGCAACTGCATCATAATCAACAAAATAATCGGAATAAATCGCTTATTCTCGTGTTCACTGTTTCTTGCTTTTTTCCAAGCGACTGTACCACCACGACCCATTTTGCTCTTGTTTATTCCCAACTATAATCGAAGTTTATTGAAATTCGAATCGATTCGTGTTTGTTACGTGCACTTGGAGCGACTACGGCTCCTCTGGGGCCTATCGTTCCGGTGACAAATGTATTGTGTTTGTATGCACACCGTTCGATTTAAATGCTCTATTATTAAAACGTTCGCGAATGAACCTTTATTCACCTTAATTTACGACATTAAGTCGCGAAATAATGGAGATGAATTTTTACCTTCAATGGGTACTGTATGCGCTTTTGTAGCTTTAACCGTTTGTTAAAGGTTTGCACTCGAATGTAGACTTTCTTTGTAAAAAAATAAACTTGACAAGGTGTGGGGATTTAAATCCCCGAATTTTTAGCTTTCCAAAATTCTGAATTTTCAGGACTCCCAAATTCTTAGATCTGCAATCCGAAATCTGTGATCTCATTTCTAGATCACCAAATTCATAGATCTGCTACTCCTCAAAACCCGAGATTCATAAACTCCTAAATTACAAAATACCTGGACCACAAAATTTCCAGATTCATAAATTCCTAAACTAACTTCTAGGTCCACAAATTTGTAGATACCTAAATCTACCGTAGGTAAATTAATAAATACTAGAATTTCAAATTCCTAGATCCCCGAAACTCGTGGCCCCCAAATTCCTAATCCCAAAACTGTCTAAAATCCCTAAAATCTCCAAAAAGTCCTAGAATCCCCAAAAACCGACGAGTGGTAATTTTGTACAATACTTCTCGTAGAGAAAGCAGATTTACACTCGAGTGTACATGAATCATCCAACGTCCAATCGATCGCGTATCATCCACGTTTCCCTCCGACTTTTCGCAATTTCGCGTCCGGGAACTCGATCATAACGATAAATAGAAGCACCACGATATAACAATAGAACAAAGATAGCTAGCAGGTAATTTCCTCCGTATTTCTTACTTTGTACGCCGAGAACAATGAAAAACGTCTTGCGGTGGGTGCAACGTGACGGGAGAAAGGTAGCCTATCGTTCGCTACAGCCAACCACCCCCGATCCCTTTCAAACGACGAAGACGAAGACGAAGACGACAAGAAGCCTGGGAGGAGGCTTCTTCCATTTCACAGGGGAATAATTTCGGAAAATAGAGCAAGGCGACTTCTTCGTGGGACGAAGTGGCTGATCTTGAAAAGAATCGGAAGGGAGACGGAGGTTCATTCAACAAGTACGCCACCTTGAAAGAACGAGGGAAGACGATAATGCAGTTGCTTCGCGATGGAATCCCGACGTTTTCGGTATTCATGAAACCTCCAGACGGCATCGGAATTCGCGCTTCAAATTTTCTTATCTTAAGACTTCGTTTCCTGACTGCGAAATATTTTTCGATTAAAGTGCTCTGCAGGTTGATATAACAAATTTATATTAATATTGATTATATCGACTGTGTTAATCAGGGTAATATTAATCATGTAAATGTCAGTTTTATGTTAACTATGCTATGTTAGTATGATGTACTTCTTGTGGGTATTTTCTGGTCTCTTTTCATTGCTTCTTCAAGAATATTTATGAGAGTACTTGTTTTATGAAGAATTTATTTTTGTTGTAAAAAATTTATTTTGTTGTTCTGTGTAAAAATAATATATATTCAAGCTCAGGTAATTAATGTATGAACAATATTAATTTTAATATTAATGTAAATTATTAACAAAAACAATATTATTGATCTACTAAATATTAAAGTCTGAAAATGTATTGCTTTCAAGTCAGTATATTTTACTATCAACAAGTAGATGTAAATTTGTAATGAAGCAAACATGTTATAATAAAATAAATAATTTCTACACAGCATTTATGCCATTCATGATCTTAATAATATTACTAAATTATTATTAATAATTAACATAATTAATAGCATCTATTAATGTCATATTGATATGATCATATAATCATACAATCGATATCATTATACGATCATATTGATATGATTACAAACATCATTAACATTCTCCACATAAATTTCAATAAATCTGTACATCAACAATATTACACAAATTTCAATCATAATTAATACTACACATTATTCATGTTATTATAACACTATAGGTACACTAAACATCTTATCTAACAATAAAATTTTATCTCTAACATTTTATCTCATGTTTTCCAGTAATGAACATTATCGCACTGTCCCATCTGAAAGATCAAAAAGCCTTTAACTCCGAAATTTGTATAAGAGTCAGAATAAACGTGTCTTATAAACAATTCAACCATGGTTTACCATTTTGTCGTGCTTCACGCGATTTATATGACGATTTCATTGATTGCTCGAATATCTTCACACGAGATTCCTCGTATCTCGGTGAAATTCAATTTTCGGATTTTCCCGTGGGAAAAGCGCGACATTCCAGCCCGGA